>NC_051070.1:80268193-80468193 GCF_004664715.2 Peromyscus leucopus | reverse complement strand
CATTAAACAATATAAAGAACACAATCGTGGGTAATAGTTGTAATCAACCCAGGATCTTGAAGACCAGTGGCAATCCTAGAACACATTGCCAGCCATAGTTAGATGTTATAAGGAAGACCCTTGTTCTTTTCGGGTTTTATTCCTTGCCTCTTAGGATAATTGTATACTTGCCCACGTGGTTGTCTGTGTTGGCTTAATATCTTTAAGAAGAAACATTATGAAGATACTAGAGGTTTATCCTGTGATCCTTTGGCTCTTAGCTCCTCTTAGTCTATGGAAAGTCTATTAGCTTCACTTTCTCTCAGTGGAGGGGTGTCAATAACTTTAAAACAAATGCAAATTCTCTAATATTGTGTTCTTCAATTTCAAAGAATCTGCAGGTGTTTAATCACCAGGCTAGCTCTTAATGGGTTCCCCTTACTCCTATACACAGAGGTGGTTTCAGCCTGTGATGATTCTCCCACAAAGTCTATGTGCCCAATATAATGGGTTTCAGCTCAGTGTGAGCAGAAGTTTCTAGCTTGCTTCAGTTTCTTTTCACAAGCTCACGCTTATTATGATAATTTTTCCATGTTTACTTTCCCCTGTTGGTACCTTTCATCAGTTTCTACACCTTCAGAAGCAGCTTGGTGCTTTAATTTTCTCCTTCTGAAGGAAGGGTGATTCTTCTACTAGCATCTTAAACTGTGTGTCAAATAGGACTTCCTTGGCCTAGCGTCAGACACCTACCACCATTGATAATGTTCTTTCTTGAGAAAGTTCAAAAATGAGTCCCTGGATTAAACAATGAAAAACAATGTCTTCCAAATGGAGCTTGTAAGCTGGGATACTTTGTGACTAGGGCACCTCCTCTACATTGGGAACTTGCTCCAAGGCTGAGGTCTTGGTTGGGTGTTTGGAATATGTACTGTACTTTCGAAAGTCTGGCTACAAGCGGAGCTGCTTTGAAGGTGATGTGGTGGGGAGATTCAAGGTCGGTGACAAAAATCTGCTTTCACCGTGTGGCCAATTTGACCTTTGCCATTTGATGACCTCAGCAAACAGATTCTTTCTTCTTTTGTAGTCTCTGATATCACCCCACCCACTCCACCCCCCGCCCCCACCCTTTAGCATCTCCTAACTACTTTTAAAGCAAACACAATCCCTCTGCCTTCCCTCTAGGGGCAGCATGGTCTCCAGAAAGCAGAAACTAGAAGGTTCCTCTGCCCTGCCCAGCAACTAGCTTTAGGACCTCAGGCTTGTCTGAGCCTCAGTTTCCTCCCGAGGAAAAAAGATGAAATATTTGTGAGTTTTTATATCTTTCCTTCCTGGCAGCTGGTAGGGGAGGGGAGGCTGGTATGGAGCCCTATGCCCTTTGCCTCTACCTCAGCCCCAGTTCTCCCTGCCTTATTTTGTTACCCCACCAGCCTTCTGCCAAGGACTTCACTTGGGAAGCAAATTATGGTGCTCCAAATTTGAAAACCACCTTCACAGGTTCCCATTTAGCATTCAGATTTTCATTGACTTCCAGTGTTCTTCATGCTGCTTGGTAACTTGTACATTTTTATCATGTTTGCTCATGGAACACCATTCCAATCACTTAGCTTTTTTCTTCCTCTGCCATTCGGTCCTGAAGACTAAAGGTTAGGACCAAAGGTCAGGACAAAGCCGAGTTGAGAACTCGGTGTGTGGGGGTGAGGGGTTGGCTATGACTGATGCAGGAGCCAGAAATAGGAGAGCCCAGAGGTCTATGTTTTGGACTCCTTGCCCCTGTCCACCCACATCCCTGCTCTGGGTGAGAGAAGCTGAAGAAACCCTTGAGTTGTAACCTGCACATTATATAAGGAAATAACAAGGGCTTCTGTGTTTAAAAGTTTAGAAATCCAAAAATAGTTTTTCCTTGATCCGTTTTCAGTTGCAATAGAAGAATGCATTAGACTGGGTAACTTACAAAGGAACAGAGTCACTTTTGGCTCTCAGTTCTGACAGTCCAGGAGCATGACACCAGGCTCTGGTAAGGACTTCTTCTTCACAACTTTCACGTATTGCAGGAACCAGAATGGCAGTAGATGCATAGAAAGAGGGGGACAGAGGAGGCTGGACCCACCTCATGACACTGTCCTCTCACAATTCCCACCCTGCTCCTGGGAGAAAGGCCTCTTTCGGCAAAATCACCTCTTAAAGGCCCCACTTCCCAGCACCTCCAGCAGGTGTTCCTGTGTGCCAGCAGGAGTTCCAGAGAAGATAAACCATATTGTAGCCCCAAGGGCCGCCATGGCTGTGTTAGATTGGTGACATTGGTGACTGTTCTAGGTCAAGAACTAAGCATGTGAAGACCCAAAGAACAAGACAACATGCCCCAAGTTATAGACACTAAGTATTAAAAAAAGGGGGGGGCGGGCTCAGACTTTTTCATCCTCCATGTGGTTGTTGTAATCTGGTATGTCCTCCATTAGCTCATCTTTTGAACATTTGTTCCCAGCTGGTAGCACTATTTTGGAAGGCTATGGAACTTTGGGGAAGTGAGGCTTAGCTGGTGGAAGTAGGTCACTAGGATGGACCTTCGAAGGTCCTATCTGGCCCCTCCTTCCTGTCACTTTCCCTCTGCTTTCTGGTCCGTCAGGATGTGAGGAGCCTCTACCATACATTTCCACACTTATGAACTGAACCACTCCCCTGACCTCTCCGCCATTATGGTGCTCTGAGACCATAACTAATGCAGACAAGTCTAAGTTGCTTTTGTTACAGACTCAGTCACAGAAGTAGTACACTCCCTGTCATTGTGAGCGCGTCTCTGTCGCTAGTGGCCTTGGCCAGTACTGCTATTCAGAGAGATACAGCAAAGAGAGAAGAATCATCGGGTAGGATCTTTTCCTGTTTTCTTTCTCTTATTCTTGCTGCCTTGCTTTCTCTCTCCACCCAGCAGGAAATCAGGGTGATTATGGGGCCTTCTCTTAGCCAAGGTGTTAGGAGTTTATGCTATGCTCCCCAGTGGACAGCTAATGGACTCGGTTGGGTTGTTCCAATAAAAGTTTCCCACAGTCCAGTGCTGAAGTGGAAGGCTTGAGTGAAGTTTTTACCGCTCTTTCATCAGGATCATCAAGAGCTTCCTTTTCCTCTCTGGAAATTGTGTTTCATGCCGTGTGTATTTCTAATCCAAGTGTTACATCAATCAGCAATCCGAATCTGGCTTGTTGTTCTCCTGGAGTGTGTTTTACAAGCAGAGATGAGGTTTCTTATTCTGGCTTACTCAAGCCCTCCTGGACTCTTGGAAAAATACTCAAAGTGCAATTTCCTCTCATCTAGTAGAATCTGGTTTATTTGGGGGGGGGTTTGCTATTTAGAGTTATTGGGTTTTCTGAAGCATTACCTTAATAAAGGCATTCCTTTCTGAGTTGTGCTTGACCTGGGGGTGAGATGGGGAAATCTGTTTCTTCTCAGGGCTATTGTAAAGTTAGGGCTCACAGAAAACAGAGCAAATGGGGGCCTTTGAAATGTGAGCCTCTTGGCCAAGGACCATCCTGTAGTTAAAGGGAGGGCTTACCAGGGCTGCCCTGTTGTTCAAGTCCCATTCCCCTGAGCATTTCGGCCTGGAGATGGGTTTGGTTTCCAGAGAACTTCAGAAATGTTTGCTTTCCCGTATTTTCAGTGTTAAAGAAAGAGGCCCAGTTCTGTAGGGGACCAGGGCAAGAGGAGGTGTGGGCTGGTAGGGGCAGAGCTGCCACACTGGCCCTTAGATGTGCCGTCCAGATGTTTTCTGAATGTTTGACCAATACTTGGCTTCTAGTAGCTCAGCCAGTCACTGTGTCCAAGATGGTATTGTTTGGCCAAAAGTCCACCGAAGAACCAGAATCTGAGGCTATGAGCAATCTAAAAAAAAAAAAAGAGAGAGAGAGAGAGAGAGAGAGAGGGGAACTTCAGAGTCTGGTTTTTAGAATGTGATGGTTTGGGGTTCTTTGTTTTGTTAGTGTGCATGCTTACAGAAGTCAGAGGTCAACATTAGGTGTCTTCTGTTGCCCTCCATGTTATTTTCATTTTCATTTTCATTTATTTATTGATTTATGAGATGGTCGCTCACAGAATCCGGAGCTCACTGCTTCTCCCAGACTGGTGGGCTGGCAGGCAGGCTCCCGGGATCCTCCTGCCTCTCCTCCCTGGTGCCGGGGTTGCAGGCAGGCACTGCCACATCCTGTTTCCTTACCTGGGTTCTAGAGGTCTGAACTTGGGTCTTCATGCTTGCGAGGGAAGCCCTCTACTGAGTGAGTGACTCTCATCTCTCCAGTTCCCCCTCCCTTTTTGGTTGTGTTTTTCAGCAGATATTTTTAACTATGCAGGAACATTTCCTTTCCCTAAATGAAACCATCCCATCCCGCTGACATTTTCCTCTGTTGGGTCCAAAGGATAGGACCTGTGACCCAGTGAAGGACCGGTGAAGGACTTCTGTGAAGGACTTCTGTGAAGGACTGATATTAATATTGGGAGAGACTATTTTCTCCTTCTCATTGCTTAATTTCATCCACAGCTTTTCTTTCTTTCTCTTTTTTCTTTAAAAAAAAAAAAAAAAAAAACAAAAACCAAAAAACAAAATACAGACCTGTCCCAGCAACTGTGACATGGTATTGAGCTGTCTGGGGATTTTTTTTTCACTGTTATCTTTCCTTTCTTTAAGAAAAGAAGCAGCCCTGACAGCTCTGTCACTTCACTCACACCTCTAAATTTCCCTTTCTGTTGTCAGTCAGCAGACAGCAGACTGGGGATCTGATGGGCCTGAGTGATGTCCAAATACATAAGGGATCGGAGAGGGGCCCGGAGCAGCCCGTCAGAAGCCGTCATCTTCTGCCTTTCTTCTTGGAGAAGCTGTCATGACTTTCAGAAGTTTCCCCTGTGCCAGGATCTCATCTCCTGGGCCGCCATCTGCAGCCCACGCAATAAAGGCACATGAGGCCTGGGCCTTCCTCTGGCATGCTTTCCAGAAATTCCAGTTTGGGTGTGACGTTGAATTCCTCTGGCCTGTGTGCTACTTGGGGAGTCGGGGATGAATACTCTATTGGGATTAAATCTGTCCCATGAAACTGTGTGACACAATTATAGTAGTGACATCAATGGGGATAACGTGGCTGAGTTCTTAGGTTCTAGGCCCAGAGGCGAGTGTTTTAAACCCAACATCCATTTCCTTGCTAGTTCCCTTGCATAGATACCATTTTTCTTCCCGTTTAAGATGTGAAGAACAATGTCTACCTGCCACCAAATGGCAGAGCCCTCTGGTTTCTGTAGTTGCAAGCAAACCCAAGTCAGACTATCCACGTCCGGGATTCCAAATGCAGGGCTCTGGGTGCTCCACATGTGTCCCAGCTTACCTCTTGGTTCTGAGCTGCTCTGCTCGGACCTAATAATTGGATTGTGCAGTCTCAGGATTCCTGGATATCAGCAGAACTATGAATAACAGATTCTTAATTTTTCTTTTCTTTTCTTTTCTTCTCTTTTCTTTTCTTCTTCTTCTTCTTTTTTTTCAAGGCAGGGTTTCTCTGTGTAGCTTTGTGCCTTTCCTGGGTCTCGCTCTGTAGACCAGGCTGGCCTCAAACTCACAAAGATCCGCCAGCCTCTGCCTCCCAAGTGCTGGGATTAAAGACGTGCGCTACCACCTCCAGGCCAGATTCTTAGTTTTTCAAGAGGCCAGTTTTACAATGTCATGTATCTGTACTCTCCTGTTGACCATGGTTTCTGCCTCCCATCTTTGATTGAGTTGTCCTGAAGGCGGCGGCATAGTACATCTTCCTCATTTACAGTGGACCTTGGGTTTTACCAAAATGTTCCCTGGGGCTTCCATGGAGAGAAGCTGATAACGTGTTTAGTCAGACGTGCCTCTGCCTGGGATTCCCAGCGCATTGGGGTTAGAGAGTTCAGAGGATGTGGCAGCCTGGAAGAGTGTGGTGTTTGACATTGAGCCTTTCAGATGCAGATGAAGCATTGGCTTTTAGAGATAGATACTTGAGTGTCAATTCTGCCTTTACCTTTTAATAAGTGTATGGTCTTTGGGGAGCTTGCTGAACCCCTGTGTATCTTCTCTCTTTTATTTGAAGAGTTATTTACTTGTGTGTGTGTATGTGTGTGTGTGTGTGTGTGTGTGTGTGTGTGTGTGTGTGTGTGTGTCTATATGAGTATATGTGCCCATGTGGGCAGGTGCTTGTGCACCTGTACAGAGACCAGAACTTTCCACCTATTTCTGGGAGGCCAGGCCTTTCTTTGAATGTGTAACTCTTATTTCTGCTAGGCTGGACATCGGAGAGCCCCAGTGATCCTCCTCTCTCTGTCTTCGTGGAGTTGGGGTTACAGGTGTTCCAGATACACTCAGCACATTATATGTGGACTGGGATCCAAACCCCAGTCCTCATCATTGTGGAGCAGTGCTCTAAACCACTGAGCCCCCGCTCTCGCCCCATGCGCATTGCTCTTCCTGGGTCTGTAAAACTGGACTCCAGCAACATCTGACTCCTAGGCTTGCCATGGCTGTGTCGGATTTAGAGCTGACACTTTTATAGCCTTTACACAGAGCTACCCATCGATGAATTCTTTGATTCTCACAACTCAAGGAGACCAGTTAATATTGCTTCTGAAGTCCCAGTTCCAATCCCTACCACTATACCACTGCACACATGAACTAAGCATGTGGGACACACTTCCCTAGCACTGCACCACTGCACACATGAACTAAGCATGTGGGACACACCTCCCTAGCACTGCACCACTGCACACAGGAACTAAGCATGTGGGACACACCTCCCTAGCACTGCACCACTGCACACAGGAACTAAGCATGTGGGACACACCTCCCTAGCACTGCACCACTGCACACAGGAACTAAGCATGCGGGACACACCTCCCTAGCACTGCGTCACTGCACACAGGAACTAAGCATGTGGGACACACCTCCCTACCACTGTACCACTGCACACATGGACTAAGCATGCGGGACACACCTCCCTAGCACTGCGTCACTGCACACATGGACTAAGCATGAGGGACACACCTCCCTAGCACTGCACCACTGCACACATGGACTAAGCATGCGGAACACACCTCCCTAGCACTGTGTCACTGCACACATGGACTAAGCATGTGGGACACACCTCCCTAGCACTGCGTCACTGCACACATGGACTAAGCATGTGGGACACACCTCCCTACCACTGCACCACTGCACACATGGACTAAGCATGTGGGACACACCTCCCTAGCACTGCGTCACTGCACACATGGACTAAGCATGCGGGACACACCTGTAATTCCAGCACCTGAGAGGTAGAAGCAGGAGAATCAGCAGTTCTGGGCCATCTTTGGCTACGTAGCGGCCTTGAAGCTCATCTGTTTCCTCTCCCCATTATGTGCTTCTTGGCTTTGGGTGAGGACTCAAAGAAAACCAACACAGAAAGATATTTAATGAAACAGACCCTTTGTGTAAAGCATTCTTAGTTAAGTTGGTCTCAGGTCAGATGTCTCCTCAAAGAGACATCTAACTGTGAACTGACTCTAAACTGAGTTCCCACCTCTAAGTGGCTACCACTCAATTCCATAGTATTTAATTTTTTTTTCTTGGAAGAGTACCTGTTGCTGTCATTAAAAGTGTTGCTTATTCATGTATTTTTACATGTGCTGTCTATCCGTAGTAGAATATAAATTCCATGAGCAAAGGCCTTCATCTGGCATGTTTAATCCTGTACATAGTCCAGCTAGCAGAAGGGCTGTATCATAATGGTAAGTAATAATAATAAGCAGTTCATATTTCTTAAGATTACCATTTCCTAGGCATTGTTGGAATTAATTCACACATATTAGCCCATTTGGTTTTCACAAAGGCCGTGGATCTTGTTATTTCTGGTTTATAGATGGGAAGTTGGAAGCCTAGAACGTTTATACAGCAGCCCAAGGCCATACAATTAGTAAGTGACAAAGTCTGGATTAAAAGCCAGGCCATAGGGCTCAGAGAACATGGTTTGAATCTCCATATTTCCAGGGCCTTGTGAATACTTGTGTGGTAGATGAATTAATGAATAGAAGATGTCCCAAAGGGCTTCATTGGGAGGACAGAGTCAGGGGTTACTGTGCAAAAGGGTTACACCTAGACATTACTACCTGCTTCCCTTTGAGAGAGGGGGTGTGACACTATCCTGTGTGTATGTGTGTGTGTGTGTGTGTGTGTGTGTGTGTGTGTGTGTGTGTGTATTAAATGTCTCACAAGCCCACATGGGTTTCAGTGACCATCACAGCTGCCATTATTTTTCACACTTGATAGAGCCTCTGGCTCCATTGTCCTTTTCAATTTTTCCTTTCTTTTCTTTCTTTTTCTTTTTTTCTTAAGAGAAGAGGATTGTGGGGAATATTTTGTTTTCCCTGGGAGCCAGGCTATGTATTTACTTCAAGTTTTATTAAATGAGTTATAAATTTTCCCAGCAATTTACTCATAGCTCAAGAGGTTTAATTTGCATGTGTTGCCTTTTGCAATATGCTTTTCGTAACATTGCAGATGCGCCTTCCTCAGCTTCAGTAAACAACAGGCACTCAGCCAGGTTTTTGACTGAGCACATGCCAGGCCTGGGAAATAGAACTTAACTCTGTGGTGGCTGGGGGTAAGGGGTAAACATCCCTCTCTGTCCAGAGCATTTGGGATTGCCAGTGGAGTTCCTGATGAGCAGAAACAAACATTTTCAGGCGATCCTTTGTAGGTATCTTTAGAATACTGTTAACCTGTACGATGGAAGAGTAGACAGATGCTTGTTCTTAAGCACCCAATTTTCATTAGATCTTGTTTTAGATGTAGTGCTCATAATAATGACAGAAAGAATTTCTTGGAACTTCAGGGTGATATCCACAGATACTCCAATCTATCCAGGGTTCTGTGATAAGTAAGCCAATCTGATGTTTATTTGATTCCAAGGAGAGGGCTCTTGGGTTTAGAACGGGCCTTTGGGACCTTCTCAATGGATTTGAGTTTGGGCACTGCCATTAGATATGGCACTTGAGTTCCTGATGAATGGGGTTGTATGGTCCCTGCCAAGTAGATGTATTGGGAGGATTGAGGAGAATGTGGAACATAAAGCAACTGGAGTGGAGTGTTCATAAATATCAACTCTTCTTACCCCAGGACTTGCCTAGGCTACTGAGCTTCTCTTGGGGGAAACATGTTCTGAGTGAGGATTTTCTGTTGACACCTCCCATCCTGGAGAATGGAAAGGTTCTGGAGTTTGGAACCAATAATACATAGTTTAGAATGAAATTTGACTGCATTCGGCAACAATAACAATAGAAATCTGAAGTCAATGCTACTGTTATACTGTAGGGATTTATTCCTCTTGCTAATAAAATAAATATGGTGGTGGGTAATACAGGCTTGAAGTTTCATGGTGTCACAAGGGATCCTATTTTCTCTCTTTGTAGCTCTGATTTGATGTTCTTTGAATGTTTTTCTCATGATTCAAGATGGTAGTTGGTGCCCTGGTGGTCTCTTTCTCATTCTTAAAAACAAAGAGGAAGGAATGAAGAGCAGGCTCAATCTCCTTTGAGGACATGTCCATCCTGTCCTTCCCGATTAGAGTCTTTGCATCTTATTGGCCAGAACTTACTCAAAGAGCCACATCTGAATGGAAGATGCAGTTGTGCATCTTGGCAGTTATACGCCCAATGAAGTTCCAGCTCTTGCTGGAAAGGAGGAAGTGGGAAGCAGGGCACTGAAGTAGGTACTGTGAGCCAATGTCAGTATTCGCTCATGGCTCTATATTCGAAATAGAAGCATGCTTATATGCATAAAATAGTACTCTTACCCCCCCAAACTTTGTTTCATTGGTGATATTAGGAAACACAAGGAAATATTTTTAAAGATTCTAATAGTTACTTTTTGCATACACTAAATAATAATTGGTATGATAGACCAACGATTAAATGGCATCATAATTTTCTTGCATTTTCATTTTTATTATTTAAAACAATTTTCAAATTCAAATATATTTTGATCATATTCTTCCCCTCCCCCAAGTCCCTCCAGATCCTCTCCCCCGCATCCACCCAACTTCAAGTTCTTTCTCAAGAAAGAAACACAAACCCAATACAGCAACAAAACCTCCCCACAACCAAGAAGACAAAATAAAACCATATCTAAGAAGAAAAAGAAAAGAAAAACACTAAATGGAAACCAAATAAAACATACACGAAAAACCTGTGGAGTTTAATTTATATATTGGTCACCTACTCCTGAACATCAGGCTTGTCCTGGAGTGGTTGATACACCCAGTGTCACTCAGGTGGAGAAAACTGACTTCCTTCTCCCAGAAAATGTAAGTGTTCAGTTCAGTCATTGCCCTGATGGCTAGGTTTTCATTCATTCATTCATTCATTCATTCATTCATTCATTCATTCATTCATATAAAAAAATTAAATATAATAAGATAAAACAAAAACTACCACCTCAAAGTTGGGCAAGGCAAATGAACAGAATGAAAAGAGCCTATGAGAAGGCACAAGAATCAGAGTCGCACTGGTTCACACACTGAGGAGTCCCATAGAAATACTAAGTTCGAAGCCATAATATGTACAGAGGAACTGGTGCAGACCCGTGCAGGCCCTGTGCATGCTGCTTCAGTCTCTGTGAGTTCATATGGACTTTGTTCATGTTAATTTAGAGGTCTTGCTTTCTCGGTACCCCCCAGCCCCCCTGGCTCTTGCAATTTCTCTACCTCCTCTTCTGTGGGGTTCCCTGAGCTCTGAAAGGAGGAATTAAGACATCGTAAAATTTTACATTTAAGTCTCTATTTTAGATAATCAATTAAAGTGTTAAATAAACACAGACTTTTTGAAATGAGAGAGGAATTATGAGCAGTGACATAGGGTGGCCTCTGTGATCAGAATATGTGAGTGTGAATCTCTGTCAACTGATTAAATAATCTTGCCCCATATATGTATATATGACATAGAGTGTGTAGCATAGGCTAGCCTCAAACTCTTTGTGGCTGAGAATGACCTTGAATCTGTCCTCTATCCGCTGAGTGCTGAGATTATTGATGCCCATTTGTGCAGTATTGTGGATCAAACCCAGAGCTTTCCGAATGCCAGGCAGGCACTCCACAGATGGAGCTACGTCTCTACCCGTCTATGCCATTTTTTTTCAGCCTGTAAAATGACATCAGAGTTGTAAAGATGAAAGTCTGGTCCTTGCTGAGCTCTTAGATTACAGTCAGTGGGGTGATTATGGTTTACACTGTTAGCATGCATTGTTAAGAAGTATAAGAGATGGACTTTAGGGAGAACAAAAATCATGAGGATAATATGCATATGATGCAAATCTGGGAGACATTGGCTTAGAGGAACAAGGTTGGCAGTGGACTAGGACCAGTCTTAGCCTCAACAATAAAAAATGCTTTTATTAAGAGTTAAAAGCAATGCTTGATCACTTCAAGTGGTTCCCTGTAGGACAGTAATCTTGATAGTAGTTTCCTGAGCAGTTACTCTAAGCCAGGTACTATGGGATTTGCTGGGACTGCATCAGAGTTAATTCTCTAAACACTGTCAGCTGACTTTTCCTGTCATGCTGACGCAGGACCTCAGTCAGGGATAGGTTAAGGTAATGGTCAGCATCCAGTGTCCCTCCTTCTCCATTTGGAGCTTGTTCTTTGCTTCATCCCCACCCCCCACCCCATTTGGATGTCTAGCCTTCCATTGTCTCCTTGTCTCCTCTAATTTCCATCTCTGCCCTTGTTCGCTCCCACACCCCAGTTCCCAACTACCACGAATGTGCCAGTCATTTCCCGAGCTCCTTCCTGCTGTCACACTGACCTGTCCAGCCTCTACGTGCAGAACACAGTGGGTGATGCCTTCTAGTCTACTGAACCAAGACATGGAAATGGGCATTAATGGACCCATAGCTTACATCTCTCTAGGTTATTCACCTTAGAATGTGCTGGTTTACTTCAAGTTTTGTTTACTTATTAAGACTCCCTCCGTCCCTCCCTCCCTCCCTCCCTCCCTCCCTCCTCTTCCTCCTTCCTGTTTATAGTACAATTTATTAAGAGAAGTTTAAGGCTTACAGCACAGTTGAGCAGAAGGTATTGAGATTTCTGTGATCACCCCTGTGCATAGCTTCTCCATTATCAGCTCAGCCTCGAACTTGAGGTCTTTCACTGAAAGGAATAATTAGTGATGGAGATTAAAGGCAGGAAACACCTCAGCAGTCCATTGGCAAGTCTTAGGACATCTCCTAGGTCACTGTGTAAGTTTTTTAAATTGCTCCATCTTAGAGCCCTGACAAAAATGGACCACAGATGTGATGGAAGGGGCACCGCATCCTGCTGAGTGATCACTCAGGGTCTCTGCTGCTTTCCCTCCAGCCCCCTGTCTGGCCCATAGTATACACTCAGTCAGTATTGTTGAGAGTATGAATCACTTACCACAGGCCTTTCAGTTGGGAAGGGAACAAAAGGCCCCATAAGGAATGGGAACAATGAATTATAGTGGGCAAGGTTTGGTTGGGCCTCATGGAGTTGATAGATTTTTTTATTATTATTATTCCAGCTATAATGGTCTGTCACGCAGGTCAGCCTGCTGTCATCCAGGGACCCCGTGCATCTCTGGCTAAGTATGAGCTGAACATGAGCAGCATACTGCTGGGATTAGGAAGCATTCATCTTCCACTATCTTCTCATCTCTGGAGCTGGAGGCTCCATGTGTTACCCCTGTGATGTCATAAAGCAACTGATGTCTTAGTACATGCTGCAAGAATTATTTCCTCTTTTACTCGTCCTACAAATTGTACCTTATGATCCATTGAATTTCACTTTCCTATTTTTCCAACATTTCTCATTTTCTGCCCTTATTTTATCCTCTCTCTCAGACCATCGAGAGAAGGAAGAAATGTTGCTTAGCAACCAGCAGGAACTAGTCAATACTTTCTCTAATATTAACCCTTTGGTGACAAGCAGCCAGTCGCCGAATTATATCACTATCTGCTAGCGTGGTTTAAAGCAGGAGTTCATACAAGTTGGCAGCCCGACATCATGGTCCAATCATAAGCATCAAGGATCTAAGTAGGTTCTTACATATGGTAATGAGTGCCAGCATTCTGATCATATAAACTTCCTTTGTTAAACTCATTCAGATTTGCTATGATTAATATCGAATGAACTCCTGTTTTAGAATGCAGTGGCTTTTAAGTAAGTGTTTCCTGTGTGTGCTGGTTTGCGCTTTGGACACTTAAGGACACAAGTAGAAGGTCCATTTTCAAACTTGGGGTATTTGTCTTTCTAATTTTGCCTGACCTTTGCTGTGTGTCAGATGCCATGCACTAACAGACTTGGTTCCATTTCTTATTTGTCACCTGAATCTTCTCGCCATGAGTGGAGTGTTGTAGCGCTGAGCACTTCAGAAGCCTCAGGTATTCTTCCACTGGCATGGTTTCTTCCACTTGGACTCTTCAGTGTTCTCCTGAAGTCCTTTAATCTTTTAGCATGTTAGTAAAATAAGGCAACAGGAAGATAAACTTGACCTGTGCTTCTTTCACATATAGGCATTGAGAAGCCTTACTTTGGCCCCTACAAAATTAGGTTTGTGCAGTTGGTTTTCAATGTGTCTCTCCTTACCTACATTTGCCACTTACTTTTTTTTTCTGCAGTTGACAAGTCAAATCAGCTCCTACTCCCTAGCATCCTTGAGACAGTCACTGCTACCACCAGTAGACAGGACAGTGGGCTGATGTTGTCTTCTTTCTAGCAAGTTGTTGACTTATGGAAAGGTCTTCACAGAGCACTTCAGAAGTAGGTAGGGGCTGTGATTCTCCTGAATGTAGACTGAACAGGTTTGGACCAGTTTGGCTTTTAAAGCTACCTCCTTGTCTCTCTTGTAAGTGAACAGCTCCTCTTTCACACTGTACCTTCTGGAGCAACTAGCACATCTCAGAGTTGACTATCCTTGGGCCCTCTATGGCCTTGGAACATGCCTACTGTTGGGGTTCCCATATTTCCTGGGACCTCAGGGTTCCTGTAAGTTTAGTCATGGGTGGATTGTGTTGATTGTCCGCACAGTCCCTGGACTTGGTTCCTGTCATCGGTTCTTCTAGTTGGTATAGAAAAGTGTCTGCGGGGCCTAGATTCTGCATGGCAAGCCAAAGACTATGCTAGCATTCATGTTGTTAGGAGTACACTTGTCGTCTACCAGGTCACGTGGGGTCACATGTCTCTCATCAAGAGCATATTTATAACTGGAGTTTGGCAGTTATCTCCAAGTGGGAGCATGTACAGAAAACTCTTGGGATATTTCTCACTTGATATTTGAATTCTTGTCTTACTTCATTTAGAATAGAAAAGAGAAGCAATATATGGATGCATGCCTGAATATGGGCTGATTCTAGGAACTTCCATTATTGTTCACAGGCTGTGTGGCATGCATTCTAGATGGGTTCCTTGCTTAGATTGCTTCCCATCTGTCCAGAATCCTTGTAAGGAAGACATTGACCTCCATGTTTTGTAGATAAGAAAACTAGGAATGAAATAGGGTGAACTCTTTCTCAGGCTGGCCCATGTGATGGAGGAAAGTCACTAACTACAGCTGGCATCTGGCTCTGTGTGTTCTGCCTTCCCCCATTCCTCTTGTGGCAGCTGTTGCTGTGGGACATCAGGACAGAGAAGGAATTGTGGCAGATATGAGTCATGTAGGATTCCAGCCATGACAGGCCTCAGGCTGATTGTCACTCATTAAAGCATCTTGTCATCCAGCTCATACAACTGACCAACTGGAGCTGTGGCCGGAAGTGGAGAGACATGGGAACCAAATTAGACATCCCAGACACACTAATATGGAAAGTCTTCCTCTGTTGTCATCTATTGCCTCACTGACCTAACCCTCAGCTAGACATGCAAAGCTACCAGTTTTTGTCCAGTCGCTGTGTGTGGCTGGAGTTCTGCAACTCAGTGGTGACTCTGAGGATGGCAGTGATCTACGGCCAGATGCTGTAGATGCCTTGCCCAGGGCTGAGCATTTTACAAATAGTATTTCCTCCTCTTCTGCTGACTACCCTGTGAAGCATGTGATCTGATGGCCCCTTTCAGTTGAGAAGACAGAAACTCAGAGAACTTAACACCACCATCCAAAGTAATGATGCTGTGCTGAGTCTAAACCCTTTTCCGATTTCAAAACTAATTATTTTATTATTTATTATTATTATTTATTTATCATCATCATCATTATTTTCATTTTGGCTTTTAGAGACATGGTCTTACTCTGTAGCCCAGGCTGTCGTGAAACTCACCATGTAGTCTAGCCTGGTTTTCCAATCCTGATTCTTGTGCCTC
This sequence comes from Peromyscus leucopus, assembly GCF_004664715.2. Lineage (NCBI taxonomy): Eukaryota > Metazoa > Chordata > Mammalia > Rodentia > Cricetidae > Peromyscus > Peromyscus leucopus. The sequence goes on along the minus strand of NC_051070.1, from coordinate 80,452,888 downwards.
ACGTTCCCAGGAGCTGGTCTTGACTTCAAAGCTGTTCTTCACCATCACACTCTGATGATGGGAAAGCTTGGTGGTCTCTGTCTTCTGGGCTTCTAAAGTGGACTGGGTCTGTGATATGAGCTGGGACTTTGATCTTCCTGGTACTGCACTTCAGGCATCTATTTGTACAGTTAAATTCCAAGCCTATGGCAGGTCAGAGGAATTGCAAGAGAGAATACTGCCATCCAGTTCCCCTCATGGAAAGTGTGTCTTTGTCTTCAGCCCACTTTGGACTTTTTAGAATATCCTGGAAAACAGTAGATCATGCATGTAAGAGCTCTGTGGCTTCTCTGTTGGCTGCCTACTTCATGTGTTGTGGTTTTGTGAATCACATGAGATGATGCCCGAGTCCTTGGTGTAGGCCATAGTCAGTGAAAGGGATCTGTGTGCTTTCATTTTGGTTTGTGTTTTATTCATCAGGTAATAGAATTCTGAATTTTCTTTCACAAGCAGTTATGAGGGTAGAGTATCAGGTTGGAAAGTCCATAGGGTAGGAATGGTTGGACCCTCAGGGGTAGGGTAAAAGGTTGGAGATCAGCTCACAGTAAAGGATATTCATTTAAAGGACACTCCAGCATGTTGTTATGACATAAACATGAAGCTGGGGCATTTGTGTGCTGGGGCATTTGTGTGCTGTTTGAACCAACCCTGTGGTAAACTGTGCTGAGAATAGCTTATCACACAGACCCCTCCCCCCAATTCCACCTCCATCAGCGTTCTGCTGCAGAATGTGCCCCTCCCACTTCTTCACATAGCCTGCCATCCCATGTCAGCAGCAAGAAAGGAAACTGGTTGAGAAGTAACTCTCTTCCCGTTCACACCTTGGTCATGAAAGGCACAGAGAACGCAGCCTTCAGAAGCCCCTCACAAAGGCTGTCTAGGCTTGGGGCTGGCAGAAGGTGAGGATGTTGGGGTCTTGCCCGAGGACCCAGTGTGGAGTGGAAGAGGAGAAATGTTCACAGGAACAGGACATTGAGAGGCCCTCCCCTCCCTGCTCAGGTGGAGAGGTGGTCCTATCTGCCTGTTTTAGATGTGGCTGTAGGAAGGACTGCAGTTATATACGCACAATGCTTCTCACATGCCTCCCACTGCTCAGCTACCTTGCCTCAGCCACTCTGCACCTGACCTCTCTAGAAAACAATCTGTGCTGCTTCTCTTTCCCCTTACTATAGGCTTTTCCTTTCTATCTTTAGTTCCTGGCTGAACATGAAGTGGCCTCACTATTTCATCCCGAAACCCTTTCCATCAATGGTTCTCAACCCTCCTAACTCCATGACCCTTTAATACAGTTCCTCATGCTGTGGTGACCCCCAAACCATAAACTTACTTTCATTGCTGCTTCATAACTTTGATTTTGCTACTGTTATGAGTCACAATGTAAATATCCAATATGCAGGATATCTGACCCCAGTGAAAGGTTTGTTCGACTCCCAAAGGGGTTGTGATCCACAGGTTGAGAACAGCTACTTTATATTCTTGCCTGATCAAAGGATGAATCTTACACATAAATAAATTGTTTCTGAAAATTTTAGCCCCATATCAGCAATCATTTAAGAGTAAGAAGATTTGAGAGATGGTTAAATGCAGAGGAAGATGAGGCATTGCTGTTTTTAAAGGTATTAAACGGTGGCACCTATGTGCCGGCACATGAGGAGAGCTCAGCTTGCGGGAATCAACTCTCTTCTCTCACTGTGTGGATCTAAGAGATTGAACTTAGACCCGTAGGCTTGGCAGTAAGCTCTGAGCCTTCTCTCCAGCCCCAGGAGTTTACATTTCAAGTTATGTATTTTAAAACATAGTGTATATATCCATGCATGTATATGTGACTGTATGTGTGTATTTATATGTTTCTCTCCCTCATCTCTATCTGCTGTCATGCCCGTGTGTCATTCAGCTTTCCCACATAATAATGAAATACCTGACATAAATTCCTTACAGGGAGAAAAGATTTATTTAAGCACACAGATTTAGAGTTCCCATTCCAAAACTGCAGACATACTGTTTCCAGGTCTGTGATGGGGTGCCAGATGTCATAGAGTGGCAAGTATGTGTGAGCAATCTACTCATCCATGGCCAGGAAGTCAAAGGGAAAGAGAGGGTGGTCAGGGTCACACAGTCCATTAAGCCTATGCTCCTAATGACCTAAGGACCCCCTTCAAGTTCCTTCCTTTTAAAGACATACAACAGCTCCTAGTGGGTCACCACCAGGGACAAGCCTTTAGTACATGGTTCTTTATGGGCATTTATGTACAAATTGTAGTGTGCCACATAGAAATTTATTATTATTATTGAAGGATTTTTATATCTATCTATCTATCTATCTATCTATCTATCTATCTATCTATCTACCTACCTACCTACCTATCTATCTATCTATCTATCTATCTATCTATCTATCATCTATCTATCTATCTGGTGTGAGGCAGGGAGCATACATATGCCATGACATGTATGTGGAAAATTTGTAGGAATCAATTTTCTCCTTCCACCATGTGGGTCTCGGGAATGGGACTCAGGTCATCAAGGTTGACTGCAAGCATGTTTGTCCACTGAGGCATCTTAGTGGATAATAGAACTCTATTATTATCACCTAGGGATTCCATATGAAATAGTGAGGGATCCTGGAGATTATACTGACTGCCATTGAAGTCCTGTCTTAGTTTGTTTGAGTATGTTCTGTTTACACAGTGGCAAAATTATCTAGCGATGTATTTTGCAGAGTACACCCCTGTGGTTAGGCACTTAATGACTATATATACTGTGTGTAGATATGTACATACACACATATACATATGCATGCATGCAGATCCCTGAGTCATATTTATTTTCCATAAGTTAGCTTTCATTCATATCTAGAAGTTATGCATTTAAAAATATTACACAAGTAAATGTTTTTATACTGTGCATGCAGTGTGTATGCACACACTTTAAAGTTTTTCTGAATTTCTTCTCATCTTCACTGTGCTACTCCTCCTGTTGGGTCCAGGCCAGGCAGTTCTGGGGCAAGTGGAGGGCAGGAAATTTGCTGGAGATACTCTAGTACATCACTGTTGGAGCATCTTCAAAGGTAGCCTCCTCTTTTACAGTGCTACAACTTGGTTGGTAGAACTAGGTCCCTGCTGAGCTCATCCTTGTGTGGCAAAAGGATGGGAATTGCTAGTGGTATGACTGCAGGAAGCTTGCCCTGGCCTGTCAGGAGAGGCTGCATGGTTTTCCTGGGGCATCTGTACTTTGCACACAGGTGTCCCAAGACAGCAGCTGGAGAAAGAGAAATAGACAAGAGCTGCGGCCTCAGCAGAACTTCTTTGATGAGACCTGATCTACAGAGCAGGAAGGAACAGTCAAGGCTGTAGATGTACCAGCATCTCAACACTGTCCTCCCAGCTGGGGTTGGGAAGACCTGTCAGGCCTGCTGACAGAGGCAGCCAGCCATGTCTGCTCACAGTCTGAGGTTACCATGCCCCATACATGGGACCTGGACCAGAAAGGACACCTCCTTCATGCAGTCTGGGCAGGAGTGGACTGTATTTGTCTCTTTTGTCCATGGCCTCTTCAGGAAAATCAAGAAGGTATATACTAACTTCAATAGGATGAGTGCTTTTTTACATCTAGGCAAAGGGCTCAGGTGGCATGCCAATGACATTGCCCCTATCTTGGCAGTGCTGGAGGCGAAGGCCTTGCTTCTCAGTTCCTGGGAAGCATTTGGCATTTTGAAACTCAATTTCAGCACTCTGAGAAGAGTGAGTTCAAAGTTGTGGCTGATAGAGTCAACTTGTCTTTATTCTTTGCTCTAAAACCATCCTTGAGGGACCTCAATCCACATAATTAAGTGTTTAAGACTTTGACTTAAGACCAATTTATTATAATAGACTTACTAATTATAATAATGATGATATAATAATGAGCACGATTCTTTTCTAATGTATGTTAATACTTCATCAACCTATGTCTAAACAGGTTCCATGTAGACAGTTATCTGTGGCTGAACTACTTGTCTCTCTAGAAAGGGAGCATGATCATAGTTTGAGGGACAATAGTGTCTTACTGGAGAGATCAAGTGTAGGGTGCTAGAAGAATCTTTGCATTTATTTACTTTTCCTGACTTTGAGGGAGAGTAGAAAATGAGAAAGTATGTGAATGGGAAAGGTAACTTCTGAAAGCGAAGGAGGAAGAGTAGACAAAAGAGAATATATATATATATATATAGTGTGTGTGTGTGTGTGTGTGTGTGTGTGTGTGTGTGTGTGTTACCACGCATGGTGGCAGGTGTGTGGCATGTTTTGCTCATCTAAATCACTCTCCCTTTTTTTTTTTTGGAAAAATATTTCATGCAATCTATTCTGCTCATGCTTTCCGGAGCCCCAACTCCTCCTAGATCCTTACCACCTCCTCATCCAAACAACTCCATGCCCCCCTCCAGCAAACAAACAAACAGGTAGAAGCAACAATAAAATGAAGATAAATCAAAGACAAAAACACAATAAACATCCACACACAAGACCTAAAAGCCACAAAACTGGAAACTATAATATACAAGCAGAAGACCAGTAAGACAAAAATTGCCCAAACAAAGCAATACGAGACAAAAAGTCTACATGAATACTATTGAGTTTCTTTGGTGTTGGCCGTCTACTGTTGGGCATGGGGCCTACCCTTAAGTGTGGTTAGTGTATAACCAGTGAGACTCCAGTGGAGAAAACTAATTTTTCCTTTGCAAGTGAATGTCAATTGCAGATAACTCTTGGTTAGGTTAGGAACCCATATTCATGTTCTCCTTCCAGTCTTTCATTTATTTATATCTTTTAGGAAGCTTCTAAGGTAATAGATTTCCATATGACCCCTCAAATGGCCCTCAGAGTCAGTTGCTCCTCCCGACATGTCCCCTGTTACTCCTCTCTTCCACCCCTCTCCCCATTTAATCCCCCTACTCTGGTCTTGTCCCCATCTCTCCATAACTGTACATTCTACTTCCCCCTTCCTTGTGAGACTCCCACCATCACCACTGGTTCCTTACTCTAGACCTAGCCTCTCTGTGGTTATATGGATTAATGCAAATCTCAGTTTAAGTTAACACAAGCGAAATAATGCAGGTGAGTGTACATGTATGAGAAGCCAAGACGTAAATAAGACCCCAGGCACCACCGAGCTATGGACTCAAATGTGCAGTCACGTGACCGCAGGCTTTCTTCAGACACTTCATCCTACCATTAACTGGCAGGCAGGCAAGCTCCTCCTCTTGGAGGCAAGATGATGACAACTCCTTAAGTTTTCTCTTTTCGTGAAAAGAGATTTCCCATTATTACATGTCTTATAAAATCCCCAGTTGGGCCTTATGGGCCCTGACTGACTGACATATCCAACTGATCTCAGCACTGGGTAAATTCTGATGCCCAAGTGAGCTGGTCAGTTATACACCTGTCTGGAGTCTTACGTGGAGTAGACTCCATGAAATTTGGGAGTTGGGGTGTTAGGTAGTGGTGGGTACTCCTCCCATTGATTTCAGAAGAAATATTATTGCATGCTGTGCTGGCAAAGGACAAATGTTCCGTTTTTGAATGACATGTACAGCAGATTAAAAGGTCACTGAGATATGGTTTCTTCCCTCTGCCTGAGGTATAGGTACTCTAACCACTGCGATCGCTCAAAATACTTGTCTTCCTTGATGGAAAGGGAACATTTTCTTTCTTCTAAGACTCTGCTTTTCAAAGCTGTACCCCCTGTAATTCCAGAACCTACTATTTGTTTCTTAAGAAGCAAAAATAGCACATCTTGATGAGTTTGACAGAAGTTCTGTCTCCTTAACCTTGGGGACAGGAGAATTGGAATTTTCACTCACAATGTCCAGTGAAGGACCCTGAGAATTTTGGCTGTAAGAAAATGCTTAGGTATTGTTACATCTAGAATCTGCTGTGGCCACTGGGTACTTTGCCCATGACATTAGTTAAATGTGTACTGGGGTTCACAAATGGCTGCCTGCAGAGTCAGCCGGATTGTCATTGATTTGCACATGCAGAGGCCGCTGGGAAGCCTTCATCATTCATTGTGGTTTCAGACTCTCAGGCATCGCAAGTTTCTGCGTAGGCTTTCTCCCAGCCTCCACACCACACCACGCTGACATGAGCATCTCATTGCAATAACATCCCGTTTATAATGCAGGCGACGCTGGCTTCATACTGCTTTGCCTCTTCGGCCTTCCTCAGTGATGAGTAGCCACAGTTGCAATGGTCTTTGGAGTCTGAGGAGACGTTTCCTTTACCAATATTACCTTCAGCTGGATGTCTCTCGGAGAACCTGGGATGTCCACATCCACCGGACACCTTTAATCCTGTGAAGATTAGCTACACCCTTTTTAATTCTTGTTCTGTCCTTTCGACCACAATGAAGAGAGAACATCAGTTTGAAGCCAATATGTCTTTAACATTTCTATTACATATGTGATTTCCTTTCAGCCAAGAGGTCTGCCTTCATTAGGATATTATAGTTATAAAGTCAAACTTCAATTATTTTCTCTTCACTGTATTCATATTTCCGAGTACACCCCACGACATCAGGTGGTTCATTTGTGTCAGATACATGGGGTTCCCTGTGAAAACAATAGAAGGAGACATGAGTCAGCGTAGGGCAGGCTTCTTAATCTTGGTACTACTCTTACCTTGAAGTAGATACTTCTTTGTTATGTGAAACAGCCCTGTGCATCTTAGGCTAGTAATATCCCTGGCCTCTGCCCACTGGAAGTCACACTCAAAGTTATGACTACAACATCTATTTTCAGACATTGTCCTAAGCCGTATGAACTACATGGCTTAAAGCAAAATGAAGTAAATATGAACAGTAGAGTTCTAAGCACGTAGCAGAATTTGGGCAGGTGGTATGAATGGCCAGATTTTAGTACCGTACTATATTTTGTAAGCAGGAGTACCTATGACCTGCATTAGGATTTTGGGGAACCTTAAGCCCACCCCCTCATTCTCTGTGTTCTGAAGTTCTCCATGTGGTGGTATGTGTGAGGTTGTGTGGAAGACTGTGCTCGCAGTGGATGGCTGGTAAAAGAATGAAATTGAGTAGGATGCATGTGGACTTGGTCACTCCTTGCAAAGGTAGGAGACATCCCACTCAGCTCTAGGACAAATGCTAAGTCAGTAGAAAAAAAAATGCAACGTTGAGTCATAATTCCTCATTGAGGGCTTAGCTTGTGCTTTTGAGGGGCTGGTAAATGTGAATGAGCAAGGTTTGAACATTAGTTCAACATTGCCATCAGTGAGAATTGCTGGACACTTTCATTAATTGGAATCAGGTTACATGTGTTTCATTTAAAAGCAGCTCCAATCACTAATGGAATGACCTCCTCGTCATTTTCTGCTCTGAAGCATGGAGTGAGATGGCTCTCTTTTAGGATGGTGTGCTTGCCACTTGCATTGACACCAAAAGCCAGTAAAATATGGATCCACGCTCACCCATTTTTAAAAGAAAGCTTTATTTCTATTTTTAATGAACATCCAGGTCCCTGGCTTACAGATTCTGGGGCGCCATGTTACTTCAGAAGCTGCCAGGAAGCCATGGGATTTGGGAGACATTGGTTTCCTTTTTCTTTTTCTTCTCTCTTAGTCTCCAAAATCATGTGCCTTGAGAGTCTAAACAGGAAACACAGAGGCAGGTCTGAGTGTCTAGGCTGCTCACTGATCTCCACTGGACTAGGAAATTAGGAGTCCCATTCTTGCCTCTCTATGCCCCACCGAAACATAGGCTTAGCCCTCTCTGAGGCCCTCCACTTCCCGTCCATCATCTTTCACTCTCTTCCTGTCAGGATCACACTGGTTCAGAGCAGAGCTACCCAGTAACAATAATAATGCTAGCATAATGACCAAATAACAGGTGTGTTAGCATTCCTGGTAGAAAGGATACAGAACATCTACTGAAATGTTTCCAGCTAGACTGTTACTCCTCTGCTCAAATTTTCCCCAAGGCCTATTTCCTCCACAGTCCCAGGAGGTGGAGGTCCCCCTGGTGTCTTCCATCTTGCCCTTGGTTGGATTCCTGCCCCAGCTCCTACCCCACAGTAGTTCCAGCCTGTCCTTGGAGCTTCTTAGACCTGTTTAGAAAGCTTTATGTTGTTCTCAATTTTCCTTCTTTTTCTACCACAGTATTTAGAGAGGTCATTGTCTTTCCCTATTGCAGCCTTTACTTAAAATTTGTGTCCTCCATGAGGTCTCCTCAGCTCTCGCTGTTAAGTGTCGCAGCATCCTGCCCATCCTGGTCCTTCATCTGCTTTTGTTTCCTCCCCAAACTTCCCACCATCCTTCAGTGTACTTAGCTACCTGCATTTCATATGTGTTTCCCCTTCCCAGAATCACATTCCACTAGGGTTGACAGTTTGGCTACTCCAGTCACTGAGGTACTCCTTATACTTTGGGGACCCAGAAAACACATGTGAACAAATGCCTGGACACTAGAGCTACGGGGACCAGCGAGGGGTCCCGTGTGCTCCACTGCATCTGTGTGTGCTTGTATCTGTCTTTCATCGCAGTTCTTTGAGGCAGACTCTGCATCTCAACTTTGTAGATGTAGAAAGTGAAGTGCAGAGTTACCCAGGGCTCTCTCCACACCTGAAAAGCTAGAGACAATGGGGCTTGGACTCCTTTTCTTTTAAAATTGGGTGAGCTTTGATCCCTATTTTATCGGCATTTGGTGTCAACACGGTGGCAAACACACCATCCTAAAAGTCCTGTTTACTTTTGATATCTGGGGTCTCACTCCGATTTCTAGAGTACTGGGGTGGTTGCAAATGAAATCAGCAGACTAGAGTTACCTACCTGTGTGCTGAGTGTCATGCTGACCCCCCCTCTGCTCCTGGACCCCTGTGCCTTGCCAACTCACAGGTATCTCATAGAGTGGCTGCCCTTTGGTCTAATTAGCCTGGAGGCCTTTGGCCTGCTGCAGCCGATGCTAAGGCACTCTCCATTACTGCCATTCATTAAGATAGGACACACAAGATGAACTAGCTTAGGTGAATCATCTGACCTAATTTAGAAAGGCTCTGTAGGGCTTGAGCCTTTGATTTATCAGGCAGAGGTATCTGTTATCAGAGTGAGGCGCACAAGGACTTATTTATTATCGAGAATCTGTTTTTAATTTCAAAGATTGTTTACCTTAACTGCGATGTGCCAGACTCCAGGACGGATTTCTGCTTAGCATTTAATTTTAGATACTTGCCATGGCAGACGGTAAAAAATCGGTCTCCAGAATTTGTAGTTTCATTATGAATCTCAGCTCCTGGCAGCCCCTCCCAGCAGTTTGTCTTTGGAATCTCCTTGGCACTTGTTAGCCCTGCTCTGCTGTGAAAGAGATATAGTTTATTTATTGGATTTTGCCCATTTATGAAAAAGTACAGAGATTATTAATGGTTTAGTATCTATTAATGCATTACTTGGGTGGAATTCAAATTCTAATATTTATGGTAAACCCCTTTATAATGAAACAGTAGAAATTCAGCTTTCCTGCTCCTTGAATTTGGAAGGTTCTGGATGCCGTTGGAATGGCTCCCTGTGAAATATGAGCCCTGCTGGTTTTATATTTACACCCATAAATAAGGAATAAGTACTTTAGGTTGGAGGAGAAATAATTAAGAATATTTGTGTAGATAATAAAGAGGAAATGGTCCAGTTTGGTGAACTGTGTGCTTGGGAAATGCCAGAAGCTGCTGGGACCAGGATGAGAGATGTGGTAGAGATTAGGACTGGGGAATTGTGGGTAAGAAGATCTTCTGAGGACAGTAAGAAGGGAGGCTGGGCGTGTGTGTGTGTGTGTGTGTGTGTGTGTGTGTGTGTGTGTGTGTGTGTGTGTGTTGGGGGGGGGAGTATGACTGCCCAGGGCTGAGGTCTGGGAACCTGGCGAGATTCCAGCTCTTCCTTAAGGCAAGACAGCTTTGATGTCAGGCGCCTGAGAACCTCAGGTACCTCACCTGTTAAATGGAACCCATATTTCATATGAGGATAAACAATTTTGGACAATCAGAAGTAATCTATATATCTGTGCATATGAGGTATGAACAGAGAACCTGATTGAGGTAGGAGTGTCACATTGAGTTTGGAGAGTGTGTGTGTGTGTGTGTGTGTGTGTGTGTGAGAGAGAGAGAGAGAGAGAGAGAGAGAGAGAGAGAGAGAGAGAGAATGTACACACACATATTAACATATTTAAATATGTGTATTTGAAGGGTATATAATTGCTTCTTGTTGATCAGAAGATAGTGAATTCCAGAAAAGTATCTAAAAGAAACTTAATCTTACAAAACTCAGGTCAGTGGGGCTGGAGAGATGGCTCAGTGGTTAATAGCACTTACTGCTCTTTCAGAGGACCTCCACTGGGCTCCCAGCACCCACATGGCAGCTCACAACTGCCTGTAACTCCCGTGTCAGGGAATCTGATGTCCTCTTCTGACCCGCACAGATTCCTGAATGCATGTGGTATACGTATGTATAATATATGCATATCTGAAAATGGAATCAGTGAGTGAGTTTGCCTCACCCACTAGGCCTCTCTGGAAATCCACTGTTGGGTTCATTTTCCTGAACCTTCTCTAGCCCACCCTGAATACTTTCCTGACCTCTTCAGGGCTATAAGCCGAAGGTTTGGTTGCTTTTCTCTATCTCCCCGATACAGCCTAGGGTTATAAAATCCTAACATGTAATAACAGGGGTTTCGGGGATTGTCTCATTTAGTTTTATTGCATATGACTATATGGTGTGGGCTTATAGAAGTGCAGCGTTAAGAAGTAATTGAATCACAGCCATGTCAGCAGTCAGGAGTGCCATGATTGATGAGGGATGGTGGCCCAGGTTGATAAGTGGGAAGTTAGAATGTTATGGGTCACTGAGCATTTTCTTGGTTCTCTGTTTGTTTGTGTTTGTTTGTGCAAGGAAATCAAAGCCAAGGGGTGCAGCCAACTAGACAAGCTCACATAGTGCTGAGCTGGGACTAACGGGGAATTTCAGACTTCCTGATTGCCACTAGTGTTATATGACCTCTGCTCCCCTGTAGCCTTACCATCCCTGAATAGTCCCCAGGTGTTCAACAGAGAGCTGTCCTCCTTATGAGAGTGTGAATTCAAGTAGACAAAGTATGGGCATCTCCTTGGTGTGCCCAGGGGCCTGCTTAGAAATCCTAAGTGAAGAACTGTTGTATTGCCATGGTGTCAATGATGGTGATAAATCACTCATCTTGCCCCAGATCTTGGGTATACTTTTGGTATCTATCATTGCATTCAATTCCAACACTCTTATCCATGAGTAACGTGAAGAAAATGGGGTCCAGTTAGGTTGAGAACTTCTATAGAGTTATAAGCTAGCAAGTATAAAACAAAGTCTCAGAGACTACAAAGCATGTGAATTAATCACTGGGCACACATGGCTAAATCTTGTATGGGCTTATGAATGTGACCTCCTTACAGGCAGTCTGGTATCTTTCTGATCATCATGAGTAAAGACATTGCTTTTAAAGTGTCAAGGAGACTGAGAGAAGTGCTAGACAATATTCTTGGTAGTCAATGATTAGAGAGTAGGGAAGAATAGTTTTTCATCTCCTGTAGAAATTCCCTATTTCAATGTATTCTGCCATGCCTCTGTAAGAGTTGAATGGAACTGTGTAAATCAATGCAGTTTTTCATATGTGTGCATTGTAGGAAAGAATTAACCCCATAATGATTTGTAAAACAAAATTAAATTTCTAGGAATCATACTTTGGTGTGCTAATATACTGTGGGGGATGTGGTGGTTTGAAAGAAAATGGCCCCCAAAGGGAGTGGCACTATTGGGAAGTGTGGCCTTGTTGGAGGAAGAATGTCATTGTGAGGGTGGGCTTGGAGGTCTCTATGCTCAAATTTCACCCAGTGTTAACAATTCATTTTCTATTGCCTGTGGATCAAGATGTAGAACTCTCAGGTCCTTCATCAACATCATGTCTGCTTACACACCATAATGCCCCACCATAATGATAATGGACTAAACCTTTTAACTGTAAGCCACTCCAATCAAATATTTTCCTTTGTAAGAATTGCAGTGGTCATGGTGTCTCTTCACAGCAATAGAAACCCTAACTAAGACAAGGTGTAAGTATTTTCTGACTTTGGAGAGACATAATTCCTGATAGCAGAGAAAAGGACCACTTCCTCCAAAATCCAACTTTGACTTTATAGTCCCTAAATTTGTGGGGGAACATGAGGCGGCAAACTCATTTTGAGATGTCTGGGGGCTGCCCTATGATGACTCAGGGTGCTGGTTTGTAGATCTCTATTTAGCTTCTTGCTGAGTTTTAAGGAGCAGGCCCATATCTGAGTGCCCGTAGCCTGTAAGCACAGCCCCTGGAGTCAGCTCTCTCAGTCATCTGGCTTCATGGGGGCTTCCAAATATTGGTGCAAGAGGGTATTAGCTTAACATTAAAAGCTTAACTGTTAAATAAAAACAAGTTAGTAAGATGAAAAAAAAAAAAAGAAGCATGCATCTTTACTGACAATGTACTTTACTCATATTGGAGCTGTATGTACATGACAATATGAGTGCTTTACTTTACTCACATTGGAGCTGTATGGGACATGACCTCAGCCCAAGAGATTTTTGTCCAGGAACGGGCTAGCTTCTCTCCACAAGTCAGCCTGATATCTGGCTGAGGGCTGCAGTTCTATATGGAGTCCTGGACAAGGGTGACTGGAAGTTCCTCAGGGCTGGAGAGATGGCTCAGCGGTTAAGAGTACTGGCTGCTCTTCAAGAGGTCCTGAGTTCAATTCCCAGCAACTACATGGTGCCTCACAACCATCTGTAATGAGATCTGGTGCCTTCTTCTGACATGCAGGCAGACACACAGCCAGAACACTTTATACATAATAAATAAATAAATAAATAAATAAATAAATAAATAAATAATACATAAATAAATACATAAATAAATAAATATTTGGGGTTGGGGATTTAGCTCAGTGGTACAGCACTTGCCTAGCAAGCACAAGGCCCTGGGTTTGGTCCTCAGCTCTGAAAAAAAAAAAAAGAAAGAAAGAAAAGAAAAGAAAAGGAAATTCCTCATAGTCCAAGGAAGCTAGTTCCAGGGGAATTCCATTTTCCTCTGGTTGGCCAGGAGGATTTGGGTTGGGGGATAAACTGTTAACCATGACGAGACTGAAAGAGAGAGATCTATGTTGACATTTGAGTAGTTGAGTAGACTCTTCATCACTTGGCAGCCAATGCTGTAAGTGGTCATCCCAGGACATCCTTCCACAGCAATCTGACGTTGTCTTGGAGAAATTGTACTTCCTTAATTTTCAAGGTCATATTCCTGGTGCATGGTGGAGCTGGACTTGGGACAAAGTCTATGCTTAGAGCCTTGAATTGGTTCTGGGGGAGGAAGGCTGCATTGACCTATGACATTTCAGCTCCTTCTTTTTGTTTTCAGTGAATTGGTTGATCAAAATGTACTCAGGGGAAAGAGGGAAAATCTGTATGGGTCAGCTCTATAGGTTCCTTCTGTCAGGGTTTTGCGCTGGCTTTTCCTGCCTGCCACTCCACGAGGCACCTTCTCTTATCAAAACCCTTTATACCTGTCTATTTTTATGCCATCAAAAGCATCTCTCCTAACCTTTATTCACCCTTAGTGATTCATAACAGACAGAAACTGAATGTGCTACTTTCCCTAGTAATATTTGTGTTTTAATTATAGTCCACACATTGGGATTTTTATTTTTAATTATGAGTGTGTGCTGTGTGGGGGTATGTGTACATGAGGGCAGGTTACTGCAAGTTAGTGCAGAGGCTAGAGTTATAGGCTGTTGTGGGCCTCTACCATGGGTGTTGGGAACCAAACTCCAGACTTCTCTGTAAGAGCAGTATTTGCTCCTTACAGATGAGCCATCTCTCTAGCCCCTTGAAGATGTGAATGTAGACACAGCTATCAAGTTCCATTCCCTACTCTATGGCAATTTATGTACTGATGCTACCTTGGGAGCCTAACTAGGAATTCCTTTTCAATAGCTCCCAGCTTGCCTGCTCATCTAGTCCACCACTTCCTTGCTGGCCCATCATAAACACATCTGAAAGGCAAATTAAGTTTCAGAGTATAAAGGTGGCATCTTGGCCCCATCTTCACTGTAGAATTGTGAAGTGGCTTGATCTTCAATAGTGTCTGAATATGACCACCATATTCAAGATGATAAATGGCTCTGTAACTCATTGGGTTCACCAGTAAGTCCAGACTGTATTTCGTCACCTGACTTGAACACAGTATGACTTGGCTTCTCAAAGCAGAAGGGAGGCTGGGTGTTCCATGCTGCCTGGCACCATGGCCTCTTGGCCTGAGCAGGAAAAACATGGTGCCCATCTCTAGAGAGTCCAGGTATTTCGTGTCCTGCCTCCCTTGTTCTACCTAGGAGGCCACCTCCTGAAGGTCCTGAAGGCAGTGTGTCTTTTATATAACATTTTGTCCTTTTAGAAATTATCGTGATGCATGTCAAGAGCTTTCACACCGAAAAAAAAAATATGTCACGTTAGCTTCCAAGCTTCTGATTGTCTAAATAACGCAGCAACTCAACATACAGCTGTCTGGCATTTTGACAGTACAATAACCCATAATTCTTCCTGCCACTCAACACTTCAAAGTTAGCATTTTGTAGTTTGCTCTCAAGGAGTATTCATTTAAATTTTCAAGAGCAAAGAGTGAATGTGACTGCCTCATATCTCTCTTTTGATCTTTGCTTCATTTACTTGGGTGCTCTTCCCATTATTATACATATTTTCTGGGATGATGATGCTTACATGTCAACTTTTTTTAAGAGGTAGAACGTCTTCAGATGTCTGTTCTCCATTTTGTGGATAATTAGGGATAAGAATGGAAACCATCTTCCAAGCTACCAAGGTCAATGATCCTGCTCGCATTTTTCTATGCATTTGCCCTGAATGGAGCAAGAGGGGTTTGGTTAGGTGAAGTCATGTCTTACTTCCTGCCTCTTTGGAGAAGTCAAGCAAAATAGTTGCATCTACAATCCAGGAAATGTGAAGTTTCCACTTTCACCACATTTGAAGGTGGATCAGCTTGCTTGGTCCCACCTGATCCTGGCGTCTGCGGGATGACTTCTGGACTGAGTCAAAGTTAATGACTTTGACCTAGCTGCAGAATTCCAGACCATACTGACACTTGGGTTGCCACTGGTCACTCTTGTAGTCAAGTTAACATCGACAGTAATTGAAATCCAGCTATGGATCTGACTTCATAATTACTTAAATAACCTTGGCCTACCCAAGAATGTGCATCTCTGAACCTCTTTTCTCATTTGTTGAAGTGGCTACTAGCTCAAGTTATATCTGCCTCTATAGGCTTGCAGCTAACTTAAGATTAAGATGTGTGTTATCTCCATATTCAACATGATTGTAGGTGTTTTATTTAATTCACTGTGCATTTGTACCCCAGATCTGAATTCCCATTGGTAGTCAATTGATTGGCTTGTTGTGTTTCTTTTCTGGGACAAAGACAGCTGTGTCATAACTTCTGCTATGGACTTGGCTCATTGAGTGGTCATTCTTGAGCTGCATTCAAGGATGAACTTTTTCATCTTGGACATCTTTAGGACATCTGAGAATTTAAAATTTCTGAAGTAAAGAAAGTTTTCCATCAATGTCTTACCAACTGACTTGCTGAATTTGCTTGTTCTGAGAAAGCTCAGCTTGCCAAACCCCTCTTGAGTCCGTAGAGTTAAGTATAATTTAAAAGTCTGAGTGTGTGTGTAAAAAGAATCCCTGTGTTTATTATGCAGCCTGTTTATGCTTTTGAAGCCGTTCGAGTGATAAACATTTTACCGTCATCAGTCCCTAACATTTCTATAATGGAATTTGCTTGGCTAGGCATGTAGGGAATGATCCTTTTGATGGTAGCATTAACTCTTTCTGGGTTTGCCAGGAGTCACTTTGACATGTCTGGTATGGGCTGCTTGTTGGAAATTACAGAGTGTTTGAATTACAGTAGATGGTCAGTTTTTGAAATGGGGCATGTGTGGAGTTTCTCTGGCTGATTGGTTTTGTTGGGGAGGAGTCTGGGGTGACTCTCCCTTGCTTATTGGTGTTTTCAAGAGGGTTTTATCCTCAGACCTGGTGGTCTTATTTAGTGTGCACTTGCTGCTTTTAAATGGGTAACTTGAAGCCTTGCCAGCTACTTGTGATGCAGTGTGGAAGCAGCCTGGACTTGGAGGAGGATATCTACTGACATTTCCCACAAACGTGCATTTCTGCCTGAACCTGACATTGGAAGAGTGCTATGAAGTAGAATGGACCAGTGTTGCTGAAATTATGTTTACACAAATTTTGGGAGGGTGATGAAAATAATGTGTTTCATTCTAGAACATTCTAAAATTGCCTGCATTTTGCATTTCTCCAAAATAATCATTTGCAGCCTTCTAGTAAATATCTGTTCTTATATGTACTCCTGTATGTATGTATTATATGCATTTCTCTGAAGTTAGGATCACGCTATATGGTTTTGCAGGGCTAGGGACTGATAATGTATTATTTCAAGCCTATTTTAAATATCTTCCTTTGTTATAAATCAACCTTGAAACTCTATGAAGTGGCTAGATAGTTTTGTTATCAAGAGTATATTGTAGTGCTGTAAGTAGGTTTTTTCCATATGTTCCTTGCTCTATTTAGTACCATGAAGTATATCCTATGATCTATTTTATTTTCATTTTATACATACCCCTGACTATATCCTAACAGGACATAACCCTCTCTCTATCTCTATCTCTCTAATCTATCTATCTATCTATCTATCTATCTATCTATCTATCTATACATACATACATACATATATGTATATATACGTATATATATACACATATATATATACACACACACATATATATATACGTGTGTGTGTGTGTGTGTGTGTGTGTGTGTGTGTGTGTGTGTGTTGTACCAGGATAAACTGTTAGAAATGGAGTGGCTGGGATATTTGTATTTACCTTTTGAAAGTCTATTTTAAAATAAAGATAGAAAGGTGGGGGTGTTACTCTGTTTTGAGCAGGAAAACTAGAGAAGGAAAACCCAAACTGATGTCCCTACAGGACACATGGAGACCCAGGTGCCCTCAAGATTGGCATCTGCTTTGTTAATTCCTGGGAAGTGAACTGTCCAGGGCTTGGTTGTGTTACTTGGTGGCAATGGGACTCTCTTTACAATAGTTGCTCAGTGTGACTTATGGTCCCAATACCCCCCTGAAGAGTCTGTAATGAGGATGCAATGGCTTCCTCATCTCACTTCAGGCCAGCAGCCTTGGGGATTTCTCCACTCAGTACTATGGAGTGCTGGCTAGAGTGCTGGCCAGGCCATCTGCTTTCCTGCTTAACCCTGCCCTTGCCACTTCTTTTGTTTTGCAGGGCTAGGGACTGAACTCCCCCAGCCTCACACACCCATTGCAAATGTTCTACCCCAGAGGTCTATCCTCAGCTGTTTCTTTTTCATAGGAAACACTGGGGAAACACCCATGAAGTCCCAGACTCTCTGTTGGGTGCAGATGTGTTCAGATCAGCCCTGATTCCCAGAATGCATCTGGTAGCAAAGCCCCAAAGACAGATAATTATGACAGAATGTAATGGTGAGAGTCTCAAAGATGAGGCAAGATCAATGTCTTAGTGATGTTTCTGAGGTGTGACAAATGTCTGCTTTGCAGCCACCACAGACATTGTGGACTCTTGGTCTTAAGTATTTTGTTTTTTAGCCTTCCTGCTTTTGGGGCCATTTTGTCTTTTGTCCACTGGGACTTGCTTCCTATTGTTTTTGTATACAGCAGGCATTTAATAGTAACTGATACGGTGGATGGACATGACTTCTGGATGGTACTTCCTGGCCCTAAACTCATCAATGATGCATTCCCTAGATATTGTACCCATGTCTGAGTCTCATTTTCCTTATCTGTAAAATTGAGGTAAAGCTAGATGGTAGCTGTTAAAAATGGCCAGTATGGACTGAGCATCCATTTTGTACCAATATAGTACTGAAAGGACCTTGCAGATATGAGCTTATTAAAATCCATGTGTTTTTGGCATAACTGTGATCCCATTTCTCAAGTGGTCATCCAGAATTCAAGGCCACAGAGCTGGAGGGTGGGAGGACAAAATTGGCGGCAGGCTTTGGAACTTGATCCTCAGTCATGCCCTCCAACTTTGTAAGAGCCTTGTCTTGTCCCACGGCCTTTGACCTTTTGGCTAAGACTCCATGTAGAAAAACCTTACAAAGAACCCAGGCTGCGTCAACACGTGTTATAATTCTGGGAGTTTAATGTCATTAGCTAAGGAGAGCAGGAACTCCCTCGAGGGTCCACTCTCTTGCCCGCCAGGTACACGGATGTCCAGGATATTATCTGTTCCCCATATAGGGCTTCTGAACATTCTAGAATCAGAGGGTTGTAGCTGAGAGGAAAAGAGCCTCTTTCTACCAGCCACTTAATTGTGCAGCCCCTGGCTTCTTCAGGATCAGCCATGAAGGTCAATGCACCATGGGTTAGTGTTGTGTCAGTGGCCCAAACGGCCACGGCACATGGTCAGGGTGAATTTCTTTTCCATGTTGAAATGACTGATCTCTTTTGATTTTAGGAGGCAGTTGGCCTGGCCTTTCTCCTCTCCTATGGGCAGCTCATGTTCTTGAGTCTTACAAATCCAGCTTTAGTAATAGAGAGGTCCTGTTAACGCACATATCTGGGGGCCAGGATCTAATGTCCTCATGGTACCTGGATTACCAAAAATAAAAAAGGTTTGTGGTAATAGAAGAAGAAGAAAGAGGAAAAGAAAGGCAGGTTTTAGATGAGTTGTAGATTTTTTTTTTTCTTCTCCCTATAGAGATTTTATTGTAAGGTGAAATCCCTGCTTCTTAGGTTGATTTGAATGGGAAGATTTGCATACATATATACATACACCTATACATCCTTGAACAATGTCAAGCTTCCAGTGTCTCTAGCTCCTCTGCAAGCTCCCAATCTTGGGGCTTCTGTAGGTTGATTCCAGCAAGCACAGGCGCTGCTTCAGTATTCATTTCAATGGCGTTGACAATACTGACAATATAATTGACCTAAAAAGTTCTGGATTTCCTGTTAATGCACTTTAGAAATGTACATCAACTACCAAAAAAATCATTTCTATCTACATTTCACTTGATTTCCATTTTCAAGAGAGCAGCTTCGTCATTATTATTCTATTTGAATAGTACTGATATCTTGAAGGATGGAAGGAGATTTCTATTGTATGCAGGAGTACTTTATTTCGATATTTTCTTTGTCTGATTATACATGATAAACACACATTAGTGACATTTCGTGCATGTTTGGAAGATAAATGGGGATATCTCTTTAAACCATTCCTGACACTTGCTAACCTGTGAGCTTAATGGCATTTTCTCTTTGATTCAATAATTTGTCTGTCAAAAAAAAGCTGGGCTGACATTCCCCTTGTTGTGGGATTGAGATGGAAAGGAATCTCTTCTCTTGAAGATAATTTTTTTTTTAAATTGAAGGGAACATTTTAGGATATGAATGTTTTTGAAGATTTTGGGGTTCAGGTGATGGAGGTGGGGGCGGGGTTGAGAGGGTGGCACTAATGAATGCCAGATCCACTGACATTCTGTGGATAGCAAGTGATAAAAAGGAGACCATTTCATTCCCCTTCAAGTACTCTTAAAATAATTAGGGCACATGTGAAAACTTGCAAATGAAGATGGCTCCTGCCGGTGCTGGAGGAGACTGGCAGCTGTTGGCAGAGGTGATCTGTACTGCAGAGGACAGCTGTGACTCTCTACACCTGCCCCAGTCTCCCCAAGGCTCACTCCAGGTGAAGGCTTGAGAGAGAACCCAGTCCCAGGATTATGTTGTGGAGGGGCCCCCTGACAATATTGGAAAAGGTGAGTCCTGAAAGTCAACTTGGAGTTTAGGGAGAGACTGGGGAACTAGGAGTGAGGCCTGACTCACCCAAGGAGGTCCTTTATGGACAAGAAAATACTTTTCTTATGACCCTCAACTTATGACCCATGGTACACTGCTGAGCCTACTTCTTGGACCCCCTCAGCCTTACCTTAGAGGCTTTCATTTTATTCTGAGTCTGATCACAGTTTCCTCTCCCTCCCTCTTCTCTTCCCAAGTCTTCCCCCAATCTTCCTCCCCGCTTTCCATCCTCCTTTCTCTTTACAAAAGGGCAGGCCTCCCAGGTCTAGCCTCATGCCAGCCAGCTGTGGCAGTGAGACTAGGCCCCTCCTCTCCTATTAAAGCTGGAGGAGGCAACCCAGTGGAAGGGAAGGGTCCCAAAGGCAGGTCAGAGACAGCCCCTGCTCCCACTGTTAGGAGGCCCACAAGAAGACCAAGCTACACAACTGTAACATATGCACAGGGGGCCTAGGTCAGTCCCAGGCAAGCTCTGTGGTTGGCAGTTCAGTCTGTGTGAGCCCTGAGGAGCCCAGGTTAGTCTATTCTGTGGGTTTTCTTGTAGTGTCCTTGGTCCTTCTTGCTCCCACAACCCCTCTCCCCCCTCTTCTGGAGAATTCCCCAAGGTCTCCCTAATATTTGGCTGTGGGTCTCTGTACCTCCTTCCAGCTGTTGCTGGGTGCAGCCTCGCTGATGGCATTTGGGCTAGGCAATGATCTGAGGACAGATTATCATTAGGAATCGCTTCATTGACTTTTTTTTCCCCAGTCATGTTTGGTTCTATCCTAGGTCTCTGGGCTGTCCAGCCTCTGGATCCTGGCCCTCCAGGCAGTGTCAGGGGTGGGCTCCCTCTGATGGCATGGGTCTCTAGCTGGACCGGTCATCGGTTGGCCACTCTTACAAGTTCTGCTCCCCCTTTACCCCAGCACCCCTGTCTTGTAGGCAGGAGAAATTGTAGGTGGAAGGTTTTGTGCTGGGTTAGGGTCCCAATCCCTCCACTGATGTCTTGCCTGGTTACAGGAGATGGCCGGTTCAGGATGTGTGTCCCCCATTGCTAGGAGTCTTAGCTAGGGTCACCCCCTTAGAGGCTTCCTGCAGGTCGGGTTGGAGGAAGCTGCTGAGAGGAGGCATACTATTTAGGCAGGGAACAGAGAGGAGAGGGTGCATGGTGCTCCCCTCCTCTACCCTAGGGTGTCTTCAGAAGCAGGGTTAGAAAACTCTGACACCAAGTGGTTGAGTGAGGAGGGCTGGGACATTTTACAAATGACTGTGACCCATGTGGAGAAGAGAACGCAAGGGTGGGTGGGTGAACCTGTCTTCTGTGCTAGTGCTTTTGTGCCTGCCCTCATGCACACCCACTGTGTGTGTGTGTGTGTGTGTGTGTGTGTGTACACGCATGTGGTGATGGAGTTGCACCTGCCATGGAGCCCGCCTCAGTTTCTGTGAATCTGGGTTAAACAGTTGGTAAGGGGGGAGGGACATGAAGCCCAGTGAAAACAGGCTGAGGCCGCCATTTTCCTCCCATCCTATGTTTTGCCTACTTCCTCCTGGGAAAGCCACTTTCCGATGCTGCTTGTCCACTCATGTGGCCAGGGTCCTGAGTCCGAGCTGCTCCTGTCCTCTACTGCACAGTGGGGGTGGTGGGGAGAACAAAGTGGGTACAAGTCTGAAAGCTTGGAATAGACCAAGGGCTCTTGTCTCAGTGAAGGGGCTGGGCTGCCCACCAGAGCTCATACCTGGGCTTCGAGAAAGTAGTGGGGCTCAGAGTGGTGGTCCACTCCTAGGACGTCAGCACTTGAAAAACTGAGGTAGGAGGATCATGGGTTCAAGGTCAGTCCAGACTATGAATATAATTAAAGGCTAGCATTAGGTTCATATATAGCAAGACCTTATTCCTCTGTCCCCTCATTTTCTGTGACTTCTCAGGCCTGTTCCCTCTAGTCTCTGCTCTTCTTTGTCCCACACCTAGAGAAGGGGTTCATGCTGAAAGAGGCTGTGGGTCTCTTCTTCTAGGAAGGCTGAGCCAGCCTTTGCTGTGCCTGGATTGTGGTACAGGGGTGTGGGAACTGAGGCTGGGGCACACCCAACCCTGTCTTTTGACGTCATCCTGGCATTACGTCTGTTTCTTCCCGTGCGTCCCTAAGAGAACACTACTTCCTTATTTGAAAGCTCCTTCACTGCCCATTGTGTCTTTATTGCAAGGCATGTTCATTTAAAAACAATTTGAACAGAGTGCAGCCCCTCCCCTACCTCCCTGTCTGCAAAACCCAGAAAATCCATCCTTAGTAAGGCAAGCTTTATGGGTCTGGGATGGGGGCCATTTACAGTGGTCTCTGGGTGTATTTCAGCTCTGAGAGGCAGTAGCTGGAGGATGCCCATTCCATTCCTTTCTTCTCCTAATATTCAAGGAGTACTTTTTTCAGGTCTCAACAACCTCACCTTGAATATGGAACATGCAAGTCTGGTAAGCATGACTTAGAACTCTTCCCAAGTTCAGGGCCACCTATGCAGGTTTTAGCCCTTTTAATTGTCAAATAAAGCCAAAAGCAGAGTTTGGGGGAGAAAATGAAAACACTGATTCATCAGTCTCCCTCACGGAGACTCATTCAACCCCTTTTGTTGACTGCTTATTGGGCAGCAAACATAGACGGTCATAGGCACTGGGGCCATGTTTCAAGCCCCCGCGGCTTGCTGGTGGTATTATTGATGCCAGGAGTACAGAACCAGGATTTTTGACCCTTGACCTGATAGTTTTCTAGCTCATCACACTTTCTTCCTGGAGACCTTGTCTTCTGCAGGAACTAGAAGACCTGAAATTCCTTCTTACCACTTGGTCAGCACTCTTCTGGCTTCCTGTGCTGGGGCCTGGCCATGAGCTGGCCCTGTCTGGGCACAGAGATCGGCTGTTTCACACCGAGCTATGGCATAATCAATACACTCAAGAGGAAAAACAGGCAGTGGCCTTACCACAGGCTTTCTGGGCACTGGCTTCCCCTAGCACATGGGGACATCTTCCATGTCGGGCACCCTGAGCCCTTACTTCAGAGACCTTACCACACAATCCATCCAACAGATGAAAGTGAAGCCCCGGGCTCACAATAACTGAGATGTATAAAGTTTCAATGTGAAAATTTTGGAAGGATTTAAAAAAAAAATTTCTGAAGTGCTAAGATTTAAGAGTAAGTTTGTACATTTGTGTGTGTGTGTGTATGTGTGTGTGTGTGTGTGTGTGTGTGAGAGAGAGAGAGAGAGAGAGGGAGAGAGAGAGAGAAAGAGAGAGAGAGATTTAAATTTAATTTTAACAATAAATGATTTTCAGGCTTTCACTTGCATTTGAAGTCATATTGGTAAATAACTGAGATCATTTGTTAGGGAGGTTATCTCATTCAGACTTATTTTATCACTTGGGACTTCTAAAATTAAATGTATGCACTAGCTAGTTTTTTAGGAACTCACACGAGTGTTTGCCTAACATTGTGACCTAGAAGGCACAGAGCAGGGACATAGAAGCCAGAAGCATGGCAGGAGGTAGGAACCAGGTTAAGTCCTCTGCACAGAGGCAAGACTGGGGTCCTGAGTTATATATACAGTTACATATATACTTAATTATATATACAGAGCTTAAACAGATCTGTGTTTGACTGCTAAATGCACATAAGGGTTCTTTTGGTTGAAATTGAATGAAATGTCTATTGACATGCTTTGAAATTTTAATTTCACATGTTGGGGATCATTTTCTTCTTATAGAGCCCAAATATTTCATTGGCTTTTGAAAAATGTAAAGGGGAACTCTTGAAGCCATCTGTACCTGTAGTTCCTTGGGTAGGGGGTAGAGGGACTCAGAATCAATAACCTTGCATCTACCTCCTCCAAACCAAATCTTATACCTGAGGATGCCCTTGGGGACCCCAGGTGGGCTGGGCTGGTTTGTAGGACTCTCTGAAAACTCTAGGAGCTTGCATTATATCTTGGAAATGTCCTGGTGGACTCTGGTTTCTAATTGCTGTGAGGTGACACTCCGCTCAGGTTGATGTAGCAAAATACCTCAGGCTGGGTGGGTTCGACTGAGTTCTGGAGGCTGGATGCCTGAGATCACGGTTCGAGCAAATTCCGATCTCAGGGATAGCTCATTCCTTGGCTTGCAGACAGTTGTCTTGCGTTCCATCATAGAACCTGACCGAATTCTGTTTTGTTTTAATCTTTTTTCACTGAAGAACACTGACCCTATCCTGGTTTAGAACATTATTTAATCCTAATTATGTCGACACACTCCCTCTTCAAATATCCTTTACACCGTCTCCATTTCTACCCATTATCACATCAGGACTGGAGAATGAACATACAAATTTGGGGCACAAGCATTCAGTCCCTAACATTCTCTGTGAAGAAGAAAATGGATTTTAGAATCTGTGGTTAGATTTCAAATCTTTGTACTCTCACTTTTTAGTACAGTGGCTTGGGAGAAGTTGTTTTTTGGGATTTAGTTTCTACTTCCATAAATTAGGGACAATGATTTGAAAGGTTTCATTTGTATTTGAAATAATACTGGTAAAGGAGTGAGATCCCCTATTAGGCCATCTCATTTAGATTTATCTTATCACTTTAAAATTCTAAAATTCAATGAATTCTGTGGTGGTTTGAACGAAAATGCCCCCTAAAGGGAGTGGCACTATGAGGAGGTGTGGCTTGGTTGGAGTGGGTGTGGCCTTCTTGGAGGAAGTGTGTCACTGTGGAGGCGGGCTTTGAGGTCTCATATGTGCTCAAGCCACACCCAGTGTCTTAGACCATTTCCTATTGCCTGATGGATCAAGATGTAGCAGCTTGTCTTCTCCAGCACCATGTCTGCCTGCATGCCTCCATGCTCCCCGTCATGAAACTGTAAGCTGCCACCTCAATTAAATGTTTTCCTCTATAAGAATTGCTAGAGTCATGGTGTCTCTTCACAGCAATAGAACTAAGACAAATACACTTGCTAATTTCTGTAGAAATTATCTATGTTTATCTAGGACTTTGACCTAGAAGGCACAAACAAGAGGCATAGAGCCCCTGGAGTATGGCAGGAGGTAGGAACCAGGTGAAGTCCTTGGCACAGAGGCAAGACTGGGGTCTAAAGGGGGTTTGTTTCTAGATTTTCAGAATGTTGAGGCTTGTGGCACAAGGGGTTGGAGGTTGCCAGCTGGGGTGTGGAAGGATGCTTACCACAGAAGATATGCACCTTGACCTAATGGAGCCTCCTGTGTGCCATTTCTAAACTGGGAAACACAAATTGAAATGACTAGACTGACGAGGGTTGCTTGTTTATGGACAAGTGGCTCTAGACAAATCTAGCATCTTGGAATGAACCAATGTCTAACCATTCGACAGCTATCCAAATAGGAAATGCCACTTTTTTATTTTGAAGGATGGCCAGGATTGGAGGAGATTAGCAAAGCAGAGGTCATCCTCCACATCTTGACTCATGACTGCTGATTGCCTGGCCCAAGCTGGGAAGAGTTGCCTGTCACCTCCGTCTTTCTTTCTCCTCTTCCCAGGGCCTGTGAGGGAGCCCCAAGTGCTTAGATTCTAATGTCTGGAAAACACTGCCAGGCGTCCTCACAGGGCTTCGCGTAAACAGCAGACAATAGACAGGACTCCTAAGTACCTTGTGCAGTGTGTTGGGAGGAACATAGGGAGAGGAAAAGCAAGTCGATAGTGAACCCTGCAGGCTGGTGTGGAGGGCTACGGACAAGCTGTTTTCCAAGAGCCAAGTGGTCACATGAAGGACTTCATTAGGATACAGGGAGGAAGTAGCTGGTGGGCAAGTTGAAGAAAGGAGTTGGGAGAAAACATTATTACAGTGCCTTTGCCCGCTCTGAGCTCCAGGTGTCTGACTCAGGAAAGAGGAAACCAGCTGACTCTGGAAGGCCAGGAACATAATTACTTCCTGGTAAATCTAAGTATGCTTTGTTGGAGCTGAGGACTGGCCATGCCTGTCCTTCATAATCTGTGATTACAGTGGGGACAGAGGTGAGGACTAAAGCCAGAGTTCTAGAGCACAGGTAGCCTTAGCTGAAATATCTGTCAGCAACTCGAAAGGATGAACGAAGCCTCGAGGTAATACATTTACCAGTGGGTGAGTGAGCAGTAAACAGGAAAGCACTGGGATCATTGCCTGTGCTAAGGATGGTTAAGTTCTGAGTCCATGCTTTGTTACTAGTTGTATGTCTAGGCTAAATGGTGCTTATTTTAAGGATGTTTTTCTTTAAATATGCGAATTAATTTAATACCTATACCTTCAAGTAATATCAAACACTTTAGGTATCATTAGGCATTAAGGGATAAGCTTGGCTTTGCAGTGGCGGCTAAGTTAGAGCAGTTAAGTGCAGTTAAGTTTGAAGGAGCAGGCGGCTTTCTCTGTTTACAGTGTGAGCCTGCTGTAGTTGGTGAACACTTTGGTCCCTAGGCCA
Organism: Peromyscus leucopus; assembly: GCF_004664715.2. NCBI lineage: Eukaryota > Metazoa > Chordata > Mammalia > Rodentia > Cricetidae > Peromyscus > Peromyscus leucopus. The sequence continues at coordinate 80,426,477 of NC_051070.1, read as the reverse complement.
TGCCAAAGGTCAGCCTCTCCTCTTGCCCTCCATTCATGCCAAGGTGATACCATAGAGGCTGGGGACTGTGAGTTGACGTGGTGAATCTGCTTGAATAATGGCTGCCAAACTTCACATATTATCTGAAGACCCCGAAGAAACAACAGGACAGAAACATCAGGCAGGCCACAGTTTGGGATACACCCCAGGTCTATCACATCACAAATTCCCGCTATAGTCCCAATCTCAGATGAATTTACTGCATATGGTATAGGGATTTGAGACCCACTACTCCAGGGTCCTTTTTACAATATTTATTTCATTGATATCTGTGTTCAACTTGGAAGAATAGTTGATCCTTATTGCTCTAGTGTTCTCTTTGTTTCATCTCTCTGTCTATCTGTCTATCTGTCTATCTATCTATCTATCTATCTATCTATCTATCTATCTATCTATCTATCCATCTATCCATCCATTATCTCTGTGTGTAATTTTTACCTAAATATAGGACAACTCTAAGTAATCTATACTCCATTTTCTCTTTAAATGTCAATATATAAAGTATCTCTTGTGATGTTTTACAACTATGTGATGTTTCAGAGTGTAGACATGACCATCTGTCCATCTTACTGGTCTCCACTGATTTATTCTGTAGAAAATATTTCTCCATAGGAAAACGTAAGAAACCTTTGGCTGACCACGTGACTCAGAAGGCAGGTAGCTACTTTCTAACCCCAGGCTAAACCCTTACTCTTTTTTTGTAGGGCATAGTAGTCATTGTTCAATTTTCTTGGGAAGGTTCTGGGCTAGGGTAAGAAGCCTTTTGTTGCCAGGCTGACTTGCCCTGGACTTGGTTCTTATATTTTTGGTTGTGAGCTTAGCCTTTAATGGCTGAGCCATCTCTCCTGCCCTGGACTTGTTTCTTAAAGAGAACTTCATCCAACCCATCAGCCAGTTGTATGGATACTGCGGTGTCCTCGGCCATGATTCAGACTCTGTCCTTTACGTCTGTAAACCCATTATGGAGACAGAACTTCTGTTTCTGGAGAGCTCATCCAATAACAAAGGGCGGTGGACAAGGGGGCTTTAGAGATGCCTGTGGGATAGAGGTGGCCAGCCAAGGCTGCTCAGAGGAGTGAGGGCTTGATGAGGGAGTTCATTGCCGCTCTGCTGAGAGAAGACTGTCCATAATGGCCCCTTGCCTAGCTTCTGCCTTGTTCAGGGTAGCTGGCTGGTGTGTGTGTATGTGTGTGTGTGTGTGTGTGTGTGTGTGTGTGTGTGTGCTTATCTGGTAGAAAGTATTCTGGGAAACCAAATGGGTGAAAGCCAAACAGAGTAGCTCTTCTCTGAGCCCTCAAAGAGGAGAGACAACAGCAACAAAAAACTCTCCTTTCACAGACACATAAATATTTAATAATCATCTGTCTACAACCAATCTTGAGGAAAAAAAAATCTTTAAATAGACTGCTCGAAAGGCCAGAACCTGAATTTTAATTGAGGTACTTTGAATCACTCCCATTAGTCAGTCGCTCTGACTTTTTCTTAGTGAGGGGTGGATTGCTTTTGAAAGGGGAGTCAGAATTATTAGCAGGTCTTAACAGCAACCAAAAAAAAAAAAAGAAAGAAAGAAAAGAAAAGAAGAAAAAACCAGTGTTCCTACTAAATAATAAACTAGGCTTCTTTAAATAATGTGGCCTTTTTGTGTGTGTGTATGTGTGTTCGTGTATGTGTGTGTATGTACGTGTGTATGGTGTGTGTGTACATATGTGTGTGCATGTGTGTGTGTGTGCATGTGTGTGCGTGTGTGTGTGTGTGTGTGTGTGTGTGTGTGTGTGTGTGTTATTAGCATACAAAGCAAGAGGTCATTGGAGATGCAATTTGAAAACCTTCCCGAGCATAGCTGCCTGAGTAAGCATTTTCTGCCAGTCACCTGCCTGAGAAGTTTCGGTGTCCCCTAAAATTTGCAGGACATACGGTGTGTGTGTGTGTGTGTGTGTGTGTGTGTGTGTGCGTGCGCACGAGTGTGCGTGGGTGTGTATTTATTTTCTCTTCCTCTGCCCCCTAGGCCTCCAGTCTCCCGCAGCTGATGTAACAGCCCTCTTGGACGAGCCCCTTGTATCTCACACTAGCCAATTTCGACAGTCTAAAGTGCTCAAATTGAGCCATTTTGTTCTCCGTAAAATAAACCTCAGGCCATTATGTGTGTTTTTTCATTCACCCGCCTCCTTGTCTCCCTAGCCTCGGCCTCTCGCTGCCCACCCTCCTCTCCTTCCCTGTTTTTTCTCTCTCTCTCAGACGTGGCCTGCGAGTGGAGAAAGACCGTCTTGCAGAGAACCCCCTGTGCTCAGTCTGCCTGTGTCAACTTCATTCTTGCCAAATTTGCTTTGAGACGTGTGTCATGAAGCGGGGCTGCAGGGCCACCCCACCATAATTGATCTTGCTTATTCATCTGATTCTCATGGAGCACCTCTCTCCTTGCTGGCTTCTGTTCAGATAAATTGAGGGTGTAATGTGATGCCAAAGCCCCCTGTCCTGGGTATCCTCTCCGCCTCTTTCCAGATGAGAAGACAGAGTGGCATTTGGGGAGGAAAGCTTCCCTGGTCCCTCAGTCCCCACCTGGGAGGACATCTCCAAGCAGCAAAATTAAGGCAATCTTTAGACTAATCTATTATGGAGATACTTTGCACGGCCCCTGATTTATTGTCACAAGCGAAGGGAGAGTCTGTCTTTGGAGTCCGTGCTCACTTGCTTCAGATGACTTAAACGGATGCTTATGATGGATCTGAATCCAGTAATTTATTCGATTTTGGGTCATTAACCCTTGTTCTGCTTATGGCAGCAAATGACTTCATCTTCAGACATGATGAGTGTTCTAAACTATGGGGGTACTTGGCTCTCTCCAGCTCTCATCTGAAAATCAATTTTAAGCAAGTGGCAGGCATTAGAAATCCTCTCTGCTTATGGGTTTGGGCGGCATCGCCTCCGGGATGCAAGGATGCAGGGATGGCGGCGGAGAGATGGAGGGGTTGACGAACATCCTGGAGAAGAACACTTATTGCTAAAGCGTGTTTGTGTTGGGGTGGCTAATGTCCTGAGAAGGCTGTACAATAGGCTCTGTCAAAATGCTTCTTAGAAGTGGGGAATGGATTGCAGTTTGGAAATGGAGTAGGGGAGGGAGTCCCCCTCAGTCTGGCGATCCCTTCTGTAGACTGAATAAACTAGCTGGAATCCTTTGCTCTCGTTCCCATTGACTAAAGGCTGGAGGGACTTTACTCGTTACACTTTTAAACCACAGCAGTTTAAACATTTTTTTTTCATCTGCTTTCTGCCTGGTATACCAGTTCTCCAGTTGACCTTGAAGCATAGAAACTCAGTTTTGAGGAAAATAAATAAAAAGAAAACAGAAGCACCTTTGCCTTCAAAGCCAAGCTGGCTTCTGTCACTTTTAAGGTGCTACATAGATCGGTGGCATTGTCTAGAGTCAGTGACCGCAGGACATAGAAGACTGGTATGTCCAGATGGCTTGCATCAGACCTGGACAAGTGAGCAGATACCCCTGTGGTCCCTGCCATCATGTCTCTGGACCAACCGACCAACCAACTTGGGGCCAGGGAATTCCATTTTTTTCCCCTTTGAGGACGAGACATCTGACTGACATTTGAGAACTCTGAAATTGGCCCATCTCTAATTATGACTTATGCCTGCCTTAGTCTTAGTTATATGGGATTTCTTCTATGGCAGAATGTTTATATTTACATGTCTAGGATGGAGAAGATGAATTCTTAGGAACTTTTAATTTAAGAGATTTAGTAATTATTTAGTGAATCCCCTTAGGTTTTACCGATGAACTTCTGTCTCAGATATATTAAGGGCTTCAATCAAGGTTACCCAGACTACCTGGTGCCAAAGAGGCTCCAAACCCATTTCTACTGCATAGTGTTACACCTGAGCATGGGGCCAAGTGAAGGCTGTCCCGAGTGCACGGAGGAGAGGCTGTACTGTTTATAGAGTTTATTTGTTTGACTGTGTGCATGTGTATATGAATGCTTCCATGCATGAGGGTACATATGTGTGCATGCATGAGTGTGCAATGCCTGTGGAGGCAAGAGGGCAAGCCTGGATGTCTTTTCACCGGAGCTATCTGTCCATCTTGTATTTGGAGACTGGGATCTGGAGCTCGCAGAGTAGACTAGGCTGGGTGGGCTGTGCGCTCTAGGGATCTACCTGTTTTGCCTCCCCCGTGGTGGGATTACAAGCATTCATCACCAGGTCTGGCCTTTGCCGTGTCTGGCAATATCAGAATTAATGTACCTGTCCCTTCCAAGGTGGGCATTTACCAGCTCCCTTCATGCCTCTCTAGTATACCGTGGCTCTGACTCCCAGTCCTGTGTTTTGTCAGTAAACCAAGATGCATCCCCTGCCCAACAAACAATGAACATAAACCACATCTTGCATTAGAAGTGCCCTCTTCTTCATTCGTAAGAAAATGACCCCCCCCCCAGTGAGAATTAGTGCAGAAAATGGTGATACCGTAGGATACAAGTACAGGAGGACCCAAAGAAGGAAGGGGTAGATTTAGTGGGACTTGCTTCTCCTGCACCCCTCTGATATATGAGTATTGGATGCTGGACCAGGGTCTCTTAGCCCTCAGTGGATTTTGGAAATTCTGATCTACCTTCTAGACCTCCTTCTCTTGAATGTCATTAGCGCCCTTTGGGTGGTCTGAGGGCCTGACTGTCCTTTTGTGTCTCTCTCTGGTCATCCTGGCCAGACTAGACCCTGGCTGGATTTTCTTCTCTCCAGCCACTCCCGGAGTTGGGTGGGTAAACATCCCAGATTGGTGTCAGCTGCTGACTCATCAGCTCTGACAGAAGACTGTCTCACACTGAGCATCATGAGCATCACCTCCCTTCAGGCTCTCACGTCAGCTCACCCTTGGCAGGAATCTAACACAAACTAGATGAGGTTCTCAGAGAGACACCGGCAAGGTGTTTTCCATAATTTTCAAAAATAATTCCTCCCTCCCCCATTCTTCCCAGAGTAATTATGTCTTACCAGTTACTCAGATCAGCTCAGAAGCTAACTCTACTCCTTTCCTGTACAGCAGCCCTGGAACAAGTCCACTGGGCAGAAAGACTGGGCAGACCAAGGCTCCTTTACCAGGAGATTTAGAGGCGAGCCAGTGAAGTTATTATTGTCAGTATTATTTTACGAAGTAGGACAATTTTAAATGGTATCTTGTGTTTATGCTCTAAGGCAGCACCCTAAGTCATACCAGGCCCACCGGAATATTTGGAGTGCTCTTAATTCAGTTTATATCTGTTTTCTCAGAGTAGGTGACCCTATCTGTTAGCATTCTGTGTAGGTTCTTTTCTTTCTTTCTTCCTTTCTTTCTTTCTTTCTTTCTTTCTTTCTTTCTTTCTTTCTTTCTTTCTTTCTTTCTTTCTTTCTTTCTTTCTCTCTCTCTCTTTCTTTTCTTCCTTCCTTCCTTCCTTCCTTCCTCCCTCCCTCCCTCCCTCTCTTTCTTTCTTTCTTTCTCTTTTTTGGTTTTTCTAGACAGAGTTTCACCATGTAGTTTTGGTGCCTGTCCTGGGACTCGCTCCGTAGACCAGGCTGGCCTTGAACTCACAGAAATACACCTGTCTCTGCCTCCTGAGTGCTGGGATTAAAGGCATGCGCCACCACCGCCCGGCCCTATGTAGGTTCTTTCCTCCCTCCACACTTCATCTCTTACCTCCTCACTCTCTCATGAAGGAGGGAAAAACAAAAAACCCTGATCTCTCCCTCCACACATCCCAGAATCCCATCCGGCTGCTTGTCAACAGGTAGTATGCCACCAAGCGGGAAGGAGCCTAGCTGGTGCCCCAGCGCCTCTGCAGAGAACAGCATATGGCCAGCCCCAGCTGTCCTGAAGGGGAAATGACCCTCTACCTAGGAATCCTGGGACTTGACAGTCAAAAATTCTATTCATTGAAAACAGACTAGCCCTGAAAACCTGGTTTAGTAGATAAAATCTGTAACCACAGAGGATAAATCTAGTTTGGCTTGTTTGTACTGGTCTAATTTAATATCATCTCCCTTGGAGTTTCCAGCGTCTAGATTTTCTAGATCATTAAATCCATTACTTTTCAGTGTTAGCTTTTTATTTATTTATTTATTTTTACTTAGGAGGATGGGGTTGTAGAAGGGATATATGTTTTTAGTGGAACCCTGCCCTAATCACGGGAACTCCATCAAAGCCCATTTGGCCGTGAGCTGACTCATTTCTGGTCCCAGGGGCTATGAAGGTGGATTTCAATGCACTGAACATGAAAGGCATCAGCGGTACAGTCAGAAAGGGTTTGTTTCCTATGGTCACTGCTGTCATGGGACTCACACGGTCTGCAGAGGGATGCTTACTAGACCTCTAGAAATGGCTAATACCTGGAAGAGGGATGCGGAAATGTAGTCATCTAATAACCTCCATATCTGCAGTGGTCTAAATGGCCTAGAGACTTGCTATGAGGTACAGTGTGATCTTGACCAGCTGGGCTCCTCCTCCCGTCTTTAGTTCCCCATGTGAGCAGTGGAGCAGACATCGCGCTTGTCTCTAATTGTGGAAGCTACCATGGCTTAGAGCTGTGTTCATGATACGAGGAGTCCACACAAGCAGGCGTCACGCTTCCCTTACCCCTCCCAGTCTCAGATTTTCCATCAATCATAAGGGGAGGGGTTTGACTATCTTCTTGATTTTCTCCAAGTACCACCTCTTTGTTTCACTGATTCTTTGTATTGCTCTCCTTGTTTCTGTTTTGTTGATTTCAGCCCTCAATTTGATGATTTCCTGGCATCTACTCCTCCTGGCTGAGTTTGCTTCTTTTTGTTCTAGAGTTTTCAGGTGTGCAGTTAAGTGGCTAGTGTGAGGTTTCTCCAACTTCTTTATGTGGGCGTTTAGTGCTAGTCTGTGGGATGAACTGAGTTTTTGAATACAAGCGACTTGTGCCATGCTTCCTTTGGTGAGGAGAAAGTGACTGGGGAGTCCCGGGAGCTGAGGCACTGGGAAGAGTCAGTGCATGGAGTAGTGTCTGGCCAGCTAGAGTCCTCTGACCTGCCTCTAATCATGGTTCCCTTTGTTAACAGAAGCGGCTGTAGGCCTTGACACATCTCAGAAACTCATGCTAAAGTCACACTCTTTCCAGGTCAGAACTCATGACCCAGATGTCACAGGGGAGCTTCTGTGCCTTACTCCATGGTTAGAGCCAACAGAAGGTTACAGCAATTATTCATCTGATTGTGAATTTGCACCTGTGGCTCAGTGTGTGTGTGTGTGTGTGTGTGTGTGTGTGTGTGTGTGCCTGTGTGTGTTTCTGTCTGTCTCTCTCTGTCTCTCTGTCTCTCTGTCTCTCTGTCTCTCTCTCTCTCTCTGTGAGATGCATATTTATGTGTTCTAATATAGTTCTTCTTCCTCTTGCTTCTCCTTCTCCTCCTGTTCCTCCTCCTCCTCCTCCTCCTCCTCCTCCTCCTCCTCCTCCTCCTTCTTTCTGGCATTTTCTCTTCAACTTCCCTCTGTGTGATAACCGCAAACAGAAAGGTGAGCATGAGAAGGAAATAAGACGTTTGGGAGCTTCTCCCTTGGGATGGAGACACCATGTGAACTGGTCAATGTGTCTATTAGTTCCTTTTCTCGTTGGTGTCACAGGATACTTGACAGACAAAAGAGGAGAGGTGTATTTTGGCTCACGGCTCAGGGGCTGCTGTCCATCACGGCAGAGAAGGAAGGCATGGCGGCAGGAAAGCTTCCCATCCTTGGCTGCAGGAGCATTAGGTACTTGGTCACGTGAAGTCACCCATGAAGAAACAGGGCTGCAGACCCCAGGTGGGAGGAGACTGTAGTTCTCAAGGCCCCTCCCTCTAACTGCCTGTGCCATCTGGCTAGGCCCTGTTATCTCCAAAACAACACTATCAGCTGGGTACCGAGTGCTTAACTGCCGGAGCCTGTGGCGGCCATCTCCATTCAGACCATAGCAGCACACAATGGGGGCTGCTTGCGGTGTCCAAATGACAGGCGCTGGAGCAGACACTTCTTTAAATGGTCTTCCTTTTTCAGGAGATACTGCCCCGTGTCTTTTTCTGCATAATTGGACTGTCTTTTCATAGAAGCCTACAAGCTAGGGCGCTTGTTTGCGAACCTAAGCGCCCTACACTCTCACCAGGTCAGGTGCGATAGTAAAAACCCTGTTGTCTGGCTTTGTATGCGGAATAATGGAATCCCTAATCTACTTGATCTGGCCAAGTCAGATAAAGACGAAAAGGAGGGATGCCCGTGTTTGGGAGATGGAAGGCACTTGTAAAAGCAATTTCTTTTGGGGAAGGGGGGAGTAGAGAAAGACACGGTGGGGAAATAAGGAGCAGAGACTGTTGGAAACCTTTTAATTACTACTAATTACCTCAGCAGAAAATGTTGGAAGCTTGAAAGGATTTGTGTCAGCAAGTGAAAGATCAAAGATTGCTAGGCTCGCATTTTAATCTGTTGGCTATAAAAAGGATGAGGGGGGCAGTAATGGGACCCAGGAGAATGGCAGCCCAGGTGCTCTGCCCTTAATCCCGTCTTGACTGCTGAAGCCTGAGGCCTAGTCCCAATTACATAATAAGATGATTTAACTTTAATTTAATTTTTGTCTGTCTTCAACTTGAACCTCCTGCAGAGGAGAGAGGAAGGGTGGATTCTCTCCTCCACTGAGGATGCAGTGAGCTGGGGCGGTGAACTGCTCAAACCATTATTTAATTTATTGTCGAACTCTCTTCATCCAGCAAAAGGGTGCTTTAATCTGGGGTTTCAGATCATCATCATCAGCAACAACACCTCCACACCTCAACCAAGAATTCCTTAAGGGTGGAGTCTCTGCATGCCCAAAGAAGCGGGGTGGTTGAATTGTTAGTTGAGACTTAGTGAGGATAATGGGTAAACTGTCTTACTGGAAAATTCTACCTGCTGGAAGAGGAAGAGGAAGAGGAAGGGGAATGTTGACAGAACATCCCACCCATCACAGGAAGCCTCTACTTCGGTTCCTCTTACTTCCCATCTTCATTCCCACTCTCTTCTTAAAGGATGGGTCAGACTGGGGCGGAGTCTCTTGGCAGGATGCTGGTACTCCCCACTCTGCCCTCCTCCCTCACCTGTTCCTCTGCACACCAAACTGGAAGCTTCTAGCTGCATGTAGTTGCAACTTTTTTTCTGGCCACTGAGACCTTCCCAGTTCTCAGGCAGGGGGAAGCGGCTACGGTCTGTGGCTACTGTCCCAAGAGTGGAGTGTTAGTAATGGAAACCCTTTGGCCCACAAGTCCTATTGTATTTACCCTCTCATCTTGTACATAATCAGTCTGCTGATCCCTGACCTGGAGGGGTGGAGCGGCAGCCAGTCGCCCACCTCATATTGCATCCTTTATTGACTTTGGTCCATTTCTTAACTCTGGTGTTGCACATGGGCCCCTTCCAAATGAATGACTTTCCTTCAGTTCCTCATTTCAAAACCTGCTTCTGGGAGATCAGTCCTAACATTGCACACGTCTGTGCCCACCAAATATTCCTGGTGTCCCTGCAGAATGCATCTCTGTCTGGGTCTCTTCTGGCAGGCAAAGTTTGAGCTCCCAGAAACTCAATGAACCAAATTGCAGCTCACTTTGAAAACTGCAAGCTACTTTTTAGCCTGTCACTTCTGTAAGTGAAGGACCTGACCCCAAGACATGGAGCCTTTTTGTGTCTCTTGGCCTCAGCTAAGTTCCCTATCTATTTATCCACTTATTGTGCACACAGAAGGGGCTTAGTTGGCAGATTAGAAGAAGAGATGCATTTGAATTAGTTACATATTATAGTGTATGAAATCAACCCCAAATTGAACAGCGTCCAATAACAAACACATCACATTCAGTCTCTGTAGACTGGGACTTGGATGCAGCTCGCTCCATGGTCTCCCAGTGAAGGTTCCAAAGAGGCCTGCCATCACTTCAAGGCTTGATGGTAAAGGGTCCATTTCCAAGCATGCCCACAGGAGTGCCTGTAGCATTTAGTTCCCGGAACCATAGTAGACGAAATCCTTGTCTTTGTGGCTCCTGGTTAGAGGCCTCCATCAGTTCTTCTCCATGTGAGCGTGACCACAAGGCATCTCTAGACATGGTAGAGGGCTAGAATAAGAGGTGCACGTGTCTGCAGTCCTTACACAGGGGAGCCAGAGGGAGGAGAATCATTGCAAATTCCAGGCTATCCTGGTTGTCTAGTGAGACCTTGGCTGAAAGGGGTGGGGCTAGGGGAGGAGAAATTCAGAAAGCGAAAGTCCAGACTTTTGGTAACCTTCTTAGAGGTGACACCCATCACCTTTGCCGTTATTCTTCAACAGACAGTTCTCTGGGTGTGTCTCACATTTAGATGTCCAGACGGGTTATGCAAGGACTTGAATACCAAGAGGAAGGGAGTCTTTGAAGTCAGCTAAGAAGCTGCCTACTACACCACTGACTCCCAGTCATAACACCCCATTATTCTGGCATTGTGTAAGAGCCAGGCAGGTATCCATTTAAGCGCATTTTCTAGTTGTCTTTAATTATGAAATTATATTAATTACTTTCACAGGATGTCTTTCTGAAAGTCCTGCTGCCAAGTCCTCCTCTCCACACAAGGCAGGGGTAGGAGCGCTCTGTGATCATTTCTAAGCCTCAGCTCCGAACCTGCTCTTCTGAAAGTGCCATTGCTCGACTTTCAGTCTCCAGTAGTCACTCCCTCTGAGTTCTTGTTCCATTTATTTTCTATATTGTTTATGTGACATATAAGCATATATTGCTTTGTGACAGTTCTATTGTTACCTCAAATTACTCCTTGAATCACTCCTTGAATCTCATATTGTTTAATTTCTACGCGTCAACATCTTGTCTCTCCATGAGAATTATAAACAATTGGAATGCAGCGGTTATCTAATCCTTCATATGAAAACAAGCTCAGTGGAGGCTCGCTCTAAGCACATGTTGAGTTTTTTCCTTTGAGGATGCTCATTTCAGACTCGTGGCCATGATGTTTGATGGCTCCTGGTGGGAGAAGCACTGCTTGTTACTTTGTTAGGAATCTCTAACCTACACTGTTTTTCCCATTTGTTCACTCTTCACTTTTGGTGAGTTTAGTACTGTGGAGTATTGCCAATGCATTAGCCAGAATTTACCTGCACTTTCCCGAGGATTGTTTAGAGTCAGCATTTGCTGAAGGAGTCCTCTGGTCCCCTTGTGTAATAGCCTGGTTTTGTAACTTTGTCTTCAGGGCTGAGCAAGGAACAAGAGAGACACCATTATTAGCATCAATTCCATGCTGGGGGTTATTTACTTAAGTCCATGGCTATATTTCAGAGAATGAATAATGGATGTGGGTGTGAACTTTAATATATTCCTTTATGTGTGCAGCTGCTTGTTTTGTGTTGTGAATGTGTGTGCGCCAGAGTACTTTCTGCTGCGTGGACATATATAAGCCAGAGGTCATTAGTTGATTCTTCATTAGTTGCATGTCTTCATTAGTTGCTCCTTACCTTGTTTTACTTACTGTTAATGGAAGGGGGGAAGTACATGCAACGACGTGTGTGTGTGTGTGTGTGTGTGTGTGTGTGTGTGTGTGTGTGTATGTGTGTGTGAGGGGACAGGAACTGAGTTCTATTATTCCCAAGGTGTAGAGCTCAGGTCTACATGTTTAGACACTGTAGAAGTTTATACTGTACCATCTTGCCAGCCGTCCACTTTATTTTTTGAGACAGGCTTCTTACTTCAACCTGGAACTTTCCAGTTGACTAGGCTGTCTGGCCAGCAAGCCCCCAAGATCCTCCTGTCTCTTTCCTTGTAGGTCTTGGGTTACAGATATGTGCTACTATGCTTGGCTCTTATGTGTGTATTGAGGATTATGCATGCATGACTTTTCCCATTGGGCCATCCAGCCCACAAGAGTGAACGTTGAAAAAGTGTGCTGTATTTGAATATTTTGAGTCATAGACATACAGTGTGGTACGTTTTTCATCATGGTTGTCTTAAGCTGGGCATAGGAAGCCAAGCCTAAAGGGAAGCCCAGCCTAAGGAGAGGACTGTAAATGCATACAGCTTTGAGAGATTGGATTTGGCCACACTGAAGTGCCTTCTGAGACTCAGTTCTGAATGCCTGGCTTTCATAAAAAAATTCCCTTAGTTATTCCTTACAGGAATAGTGGTCACTTAGGAAGTAAACAGGGCTACACTTTGCACCCCCCCCCACCAAGTTTTATTCAGTAAAGCACTGTATCTCAGTCCCTATGAATGTGAGCAGGTTTGGAAATCGAGTTTTTCCTTTGTTTTTTGGGTTTAGAGACAGTATGTTACGATGAAGTCATACTGGACCAGGATGGTTCTGTAATTCAGTATTGTGGCTAGCCTTGTAAACTGGGTGCCATGTAGGTAGTTCTACCTATGCACAGGGTAAGTGCCATGGGTTTGGCAAAAAAGCATTTGTGTTTGGCTACGCTGCGCAATAGCAGAAATTAGGAGGGAGAGGGCCAGCATCAGAGCCTCCCCACACTGAGACTTAAGATTTCTAGCTCCAAGAGACAGAAACATTTCTGTTTATAAGCTCCCCGATCATGGATATCTGTTCAGTAGCCTGGGACTAATGCAGGAGACATTTGGGGCCAAGGTTTAAGACCCCTTGACCTCACTGCCCTCCTTGGTTCTCAATAGGTCCTCTTCCATCTTATCTTTCTTCTTCCTTGGTCAGCTGTTGTTTGCAGGGTTCCCCTTTCTCCAAAGGGTATGAGTATGGATAAGCGTCTTCTTGCTCACTTCCAGCCTTTTTCCTGCTTCCCTACACATGAGGGACTGAGCCTATCCGGAGTGATGATGGAGTCATATCTGCACCCAGTGCCGGCACAGACCTAAACTGTGTGGAAGGGGATTATCTTAAGCTCAGGACAAGCACACTTTGTTAGGGGTGTTCTCTGGGGCCGTCCTTGCTCCCAGGATGCAGACATCGTTCGATGTGTTAGGGCCCCTGAGCGCCAATGAGAGCTGCAGCTTCAACCTGCCTGATATGTTTGCTATCACTTCCTTCCCCACTAATGTTGGAGAAAGGAAAAGTCACAGAGTCTGTCAATCTTGTCTGCTCCCATCACACCAGGGAAAATCTGTCGCCTTCACTGTGGGGGCTGACAGGTGTTCTTTCTCTTCTGTGCCTGAGACGGTACCTTCCCACACCCCAACCTGGGCCCAAAGGATGGCTGGGACCTCAGCAGTGCAGGGGAGCTCACCTAGGTGGTTGTCAGAGGGAAAGAAAGGACAGCACTCACCCTCCAGCAGAGGGGCAGAAGCACTGGTCTCTGTGCCGCGACTCCTCAGCCCTGGCACAGATGACACTTTGGGTCAGATCATTCTTTATTGTGGTGACTTGGGTCTCACAGTCCTCAGTGCCCCTGGCCTGTGTTCAATGAACGCTAGTAGCACCCCCCTGTCATGGCACCCCAAATATCTTTGTTTTTCACATATTATCCCCACTTAGCACTGCTGACCTCCTTCGTTCAGATAATTCTAGGGATATCTTTGAGGTTGGGAGTATTGTGTCTTTCTCAGACAACTCATATTAGGAAGGCGAGGTTGTAGTTAAAGAGATTTGGGGGAACTGTGCAAGGCACAGACGTGACGTATTGGCAGATTTTTTTAAGACACAGAGTAATAAGTAATCCCCATCCGTACCTCATGCTGTAGATGCTGAACATTTGAATAGATCGCCTCTCATAATCGTATTATTCAAGGTTACAGTGTGGGGGTAATAAGTAGGTTAAGTTTCATTTCCTGTTGCCCAGTGCAATTTGGGTTAATGCCTGCTTTCTAGGCGTAATAGGGAATAATGTCCCCTTTGCCCTGGAAGTTGTTCCAGTTCATACAACACATTACACGGTCATCTTGACTGTGACAACACAACACTAATGGGATGTGAGAAGGTACAGTGTGACCTCTCTGGTCCATGCAGTCCCCACCATTCCCTGCTGTCTTTTTTGTGACGATGGGCATTTCTTTTACATTTTAACACCTCCATGGCTACCCTAAAAATGCTTCAGATTTCTTCCTGGCTAACAGGCAGGTATCCCAGGGTTACTGCCAGTTGGGTTCTGGCTGTTCTCATTAAAAGATAATGCCTTAGTTGACTTAGGCATATCTTTGATATTTCCTATGGCATGAAAGAATCCACCGTGATTTGGCACTGAAAGAGAAATCCATCCTGTATCCAGAGAGGCCAGACTTTTGATGCTATAGAACAACCTTGCCATTGGACTGATGACTTTGGTTTCTAGCCTTTCTCAAAGCAACCTGCAGGATATAGAAAAAAAATATGAGCATTGTTTTTTTTTCTTTTTTGCTTGTATGTAATGTATGTATGTGTGTGTATGCATGTGTGCATGTGTATGATGCAGCTGTGTATGTGCACATGCTTGCATATTTGTGGAGGCAGGTGTGTGTGTGTGTGTGTGTGTGTGTGTAAGCCAGAGGCTGACATTTGCTCTCTTCCTCGGTCACTCTCTGTTTTATTTGCTGAGGCTGGATGTCTTGCTGAACTCAGAACTCGGCAACTCTGCTGGTCCCGTTAGCCAGCTTGCCCAAAGGATCCTGTGTCCGTTTGGACCACTGAGATCTCAGGAAGGCTGCCATGTTTTTCCTGACTTTATATGGACTGTTGGTTTAAACTTCAGTCCCCACGTCTGCGTGGCAAGTGTTTTGTCTACTGAGCCAGCTCTCTAGACCCCAAAGTGAAAGAAAAAAAACTTGAGGTATTTTAATGTAGAAAAGCCTTGAAAGTAACCCAGATTGGATTATTTTTAATTGAAGTTGGTGCTTTTCTCTTCCAGTGCACAAAAACATGGACACTCTCTGGTTCAGTGAACATAGTAAGTCATTAGACCCATGGGGCAGTCTTGAGTTGGGGACTTACTGGAGTCCCAGACTTGATAGACATAGAAAGAACTTGGGAAATTAAAGTGAATACCTAAGTCTACTCATGAGGAATCATGCCATGCGGTAGAGTGTGGACTCTGGGTCCCTGCATTGGAGTTTTAAGTAAAGGTTTCTGGAGATAGCCCACAAAGAACCCTTTATAGCCCCTGATCTAGTTACCCCTCTTTGCTCTGGAGCAATGGAGGCCCACTGAAGGGATGCTGTCTGTTTGTACTAAGTCTCACGTGTGTACTCAGTACAGGCCTCTTTCTCCCGGAAGTTGCCATGGCAATGGGGGATCTTATCACAGCATTAGAAGAGTAACTAATCCAGGAGCTGAGCAGCAGCATTCATCTTTCTCTTCTTCCTGACTGTGAACACAGTGTGACTCCTCTGACCCCCAGGACCCCCCACCATTATGGACTGTGCCCTCCAACCTGGAGATAGACCCTTCCTTTCTACGGTCGCTCCTGTTAGCTGTTTTGTCATCACAGTAAGAAAAATAATGAATACACAGCTCCGGCCAGAGGCGAGTGGGTGGAGGGCACCTGTCCGGCCTTTGAGAACTCTCTGTGTGTACAGACTCTCTCTCTCTCTCTCTCTCTCTCTCTCTCTCTCTCTCTCTCTCTCTCTGTATGTGTGTTGTGTGTGTGTATGTGTGTGTCTGTGTGTACAGACTGTGTGTGTGTGTGTGTGTGTGTGTGTGTGTGTGTGTGCGCGTGCGCGCGCGCGCAAACCCAGGAGGTAGGTGAGCCTGACAGTAAGAGGCACCCCTTCTGTTTCTGTGTTGTGTTGGAAATGTCAGTCCTGCCTATGCCCATATCCTCAAGGCAGACACCTCCCTCCAAAAAAACACACCTAGTTCATCTGCACACTGGACAAGGAGTCTAGGTTTCTGGCCCTATACCTGCTCAGAGTGCCCAGGTTGTGGGGCTCAGATATGGGCACTGTGTTGAATCTCCTCCAGGTTCTCCCAGTGGATTCTTGACTGGGACCACCTCCAAGATGGTGCTCAAGACCCCAGTGAGAGTCATTTTTGTGTTCAGAAGACCTAGAACAGGCAAGACTAGAATATGGATCGTGATGGGGGTTTGCACTAAATATACCCTCATAACAATCCTGCGGTGAGGAAGACGGCCCTTGCCTCTTCTCTGACTCCCCGTCAATATTGTGTGCTCATCAGCACTCTTCCCTCAGCTACTGTGATCTTTCTAAGTGGTGATTCCCAGGCTAGTTTCAAAGACACATTTAATGAGTCTGCTCTTCTGGGGTGGAAAGAAGTTCAGAATAGAATCTGCATCTCTGACACACTCCTCCTACTCCATCAACCATCACTAGACAGATAGGCTACTGTGTTATGTTAGTCATCATAAGACTTGATTGTCAGGTAGACGAGTAAGCATCAGATACCTCAGACAACTGGAAGACAGAGGAAGCCCTTGGGCAGTGGGAGCAGGAACATCACATAGAAGTCCCTGGGGAGTTCAGCTTAGAGACACGTGGGCCAGTTTGGGAGACACGGAGTCTTCTCCAAGGAATAAGTTTAAGCTCCTCCTTGAACTGTGGGTGGGATGTACATTATCACTGAGCAAGTGGAGGCATTTCAAGCGAAGATAAAATGACCAGACAGGTTATTCAACCTTCCTGTAGGTCTTGGTGGGTACTTAGAAGGTGATAGGAATAAAATCTGGAGGTCTGACTTGAAAGGAGGGTCAAGACTGATCAAAAAGTTAGCTTTGTCAAAAGCTTCAGGCCCCTTCTTACCTACAGACAACCCGTGGTGATCCCAAGTCATTAATCTACCCGAAAGGCCTGTCCTGACCTGAGTTTCCTTGCTTTGAAGTGTGCTGTCCTCGGCGGCATGAGGAAATAATTTGCTGCCTGCTTCAATGAACCATCAGGAGAGCCAGCAGACCTAATGACATGTGAGAATATTAACCTCCTACCACGAAGAGCTGTGAATCTTGAGCGGCAGTCTATAATTCACCCTGAACTCCTCAGCCCGGCTTTCTCCCTCACTCACTTTCTCAGTTAAATCCAGAGAGAGGAGGGGAGACATCTCATAAAACTTTATATTCTCCAGCAGCACCAACCTTGCTGAGCTGTTGAGTAACGAGTGACTTGCCTATTGCAATGGGGGAAAAAACTGCCCTTGCAGAAGCAGGAGGTGGGCGAAGAAGTGTGTTTCTACAGTGATTTGCATAGATGCCTTGTTCTCACAGTGGAGACAATCATGGTATCATGGAAGGTGGCCACCTTAGTACTTGGGCAACCAAACTTCTTTGTAATTCTGTACTTTATCTTCAGCAGCAGAGGATAGATGTTAGGACACAAATCTGGAGGTATCTGGATGTTAGAAGGGATTCTAAAGATGTTGAGAGAGTCATTTGAAGGTAGAAGCAGAACTCACGTGTTTCTGAGTTGAGATGATTGTGTGTCTATACCATGGTTTTGTGAGATCATGAGACCACTGGGAACAAAGTAGCGTCTTAACCACCTCTGTACTTAGAAGTGCCGGTCACACAGAAGGCTTCAAATGACAATTGTTAAAAGATACAGCAGTCATCTGCTGTGAGCCAAGATCTTACCTACGGTGGAAGCCAAGGTCCACAGGGTAATTTACTCACTGCCACAGCTAGAGTTTGTCCTAGGTTGAACTAAGGCTCTTTTCTCTTGTCTTTCTGTCCATCCGGTTGCTGTCTTGACATTGTGATGCTTTTACTGTACTATGGTGAAAAATGTCTTGTTGTCTATTAAGTGAATCCCAACACATATGTTCCAGGGGACCAAAAGCAGGGGATAAACAAGGAAACAGGCAGTGAGGTGCTGTGGGGCCATGTGTGAGGGCATGTGGGCATAGTTGCTTAACAGAGCATCTGGCATGGGGGAAGCCCTGAGACCAGGGAACCTTCCATGTTTTGCTAGAGAAGTTCAGCGCAGGAGAACTCAGTGTTTTGCAGCCTCCGGGGGCTGGGAGAGAACTCCTTGCATTCATTCTGGCCCTGGGGAAGGCATGTTCAGTAAACAGTCCTTGAAGGAAGAATAAGAGACTCATGAGCCGGGCGGTGGTGGCGCACGCCTTTAATCCCAGCACTCGGGAGGCAGAGGCAGGCGGATCTCTGTGAGTTTGAGGTCAGCCTGGACTACCAAGTGAGTTCCAGGAAAGGCACAAAGCCACACAGAGAAACCCTGTCTCGAAAAACCAAAAAAAAAAAAAAAAAGAGAGACTCATGAAAGAGCCATTTGTTATGGCCAGCCATTTTATCTCAGGATTCCAGTGTCTCCACTGAATGTAGGGTACATACAGGCATTTTAATGAATTATAGATGTAATGAAATCCAACTTCCTCCTTCCACTCATTTGACTGACATAAGAAATGGAAAACCAACAGTTAATATCTGTTCCATGTCCATGTCATCCTCAGCCTTTCTGATCTGTCCAAATCATCATCTTCTTCCTTCCTCCAGCGTCTCTTTTTTGAAGAATTAATTTTATTAAAGCCAGTCAAATTAAAGCTGTCTCTGTGCAGGGCATCCATTCATTATGGTTTCTTATCTTGGCAGTGATCAGCATGAAAAGTCAGCTTGGCCATTACGCACATATAATGCCCATCAGTCCTGGACCAATGGTCAATTTATCAAACATTTGTCTCTTGCCTTCTGAGAAGTGTGTCACTTGACCTGTCATGTTCTAGTTTGGGTTGCTATGAAAGACGAGGCAAAGTAGGAGGGGAAATGAGTTTTGCAACCCCAAATTTCCCATTCCCCCTTCCAGATTCATGTATTAATTTAATTCATACTTGAAGGCTTGGCACATACTTTGACCTAAAACCCTTAGGTTTGGGGCTGTTTAGAAGTTGAACTTGGTATCAAATGGTGGAATAATTGACTCAACCGTGAAACTTTAGGTTGTGATGTTTCCTCCTACTATTTGGAGTGTAGGATGGTGGAGGTTGAAGGGACCTCCAAAGTAGTATTGCTGCCCCAATTGACAGATGTGGAAAGTGAGGCCTGCAGCCAGAAGGGTACGGGGTGTGGAATGATTTGATTGAAGCATCGTGGTAGGGTGATGACCAAGGCAGGATGCAAATCAGGTTCTTGATGGTTCTTTAAGTAGAGGTTCTTGCAGGTTGCCATCTTCCAAGCAATTGTATGATATATAACGCATATCTATATTCTTTGGGGGTGACCGGCTACTTGCTCTTCTGAAATAACTCATTTTCCCTTGTAAAATAAAATATGTGAATTTAGTTTTTAAGTAATATTTCTATTAACAGACTATGCTTATCTAGGATTGTTTCTGTATTCTTTATCTCCTGGGAGCTCCAAGGGAAGATCTACAAGGTGTCCAACTTGGGGACCTTCTTGCTACTGTGATAGAGACAGAACTTGACATGTTACATTCCCAAGAGCTCATGTCACATGAGGGCTTGGAAACAGGGTCCATGTCCCCTGATTTGGAAGTCTTCCTATGCATATCCACATCTTACATGCAGTTGGCTTAATTAGTTGACGAGGGACACCCTACCGGAACTGTATGTTGCTGCGAAAACCACCCTGGTGTCCTGTGGCCTCCAGTCACAGGAGGCAGAGGAGGTAGGAACCTCAGTGTAGCCCCAGGGCAATGTCTAGTTCACTGAATCTCTACAGTGCTGTTCAGGATCGAATACACACGTGGTGTGAAATGGGGAGCTCACCTCACTGGCTTGTTCTTTGGGAGGTTTTCTGAGGCACAGAGCTGGAGCTGTCTTCGAGAGAGAATGTCCCTTTCATATGAGCCCTTTGAGAGGTCTGAGATGTCCCAGAGCCCCCTCTCCTTCACCCACAAAAAGCTATCTTGTAGTCTGGGGCTGAAAACATGTTTTCGCCCTTTTCAGCCTCCCGAGACCTCACAGAGTCAACACCTGGCACGTTTTTGCTGGCTCTCCTGGCTTAATTCCATTCGAGGGTGCCTGGCCTAGGGGGAGCTGATCTTTGGACAAAGTATTTGGTTAGGGTCCCTCTTGGATCCCAGGAGCAGGAGGCCCAGCCACGGCAATGTCTTCCTTTCTGGTTGGTTTGCAGTGAGTATACATCATCTGTTGAATTTTTTTTTTTTTTTAAAGAAAAATCCCTTTCTATAAGGTGGTGAAAGGCTTATGTGGAAGAGACACTGTTATCTTTCAAGCAAACAGTTCATGAGGTTGAAGCACTGTGTTCTTGGCCCAGCTTGTGTTTGTCCAATGGCCATGGGAGCCTCCCCAACCAGCAGGGCCTTCCGCCCCATGGCGACGCACAAGCATACCTCGGCTGCGGCTCACCGTGTCCGCTCCCTCACATCTCCCCAGCAAAGAAAACCTCCATTTACAGGACCCACCACACAAACTCACTCTCTGGACTCTTAAAAACAAACAAGGTCCTGAAGCCACGGCCTTCATGCGGGCTGTGTGGTTTTGTAAAATCTCAGACCGTGAATCAAAATAATTTTTAGAGGCACCGTCAAGGCTCAGGCCCAAATGCTGTCTGTCACTGGTGGGAGAGATGCAGGCAAGGGTCCCTTAGACCATGGAGGATAGCTGAGAGGGGGAGAAGGACAAGGACACGACACAGACGGTGTTGGATGTCCGCCGCCTCATCTCTATCTTGAAGGCCTGACTAGATGTGATAAGTTCAGGGCAAGCAGAGCAGTGGGGATCTATACAGGGAACTCTTTATAACCCTCATCTCTCTTAGCTTCCAGCACTGGTCTTGTCTACATTGCTTAGCAATCTGTGTTCCTGCCTGCTTTCTCCTCATTTCCGGTCAGTTTCTTCATTATTCTACAGGTGATAAATTGAACAGTAGTGCCCTCCCAAGCGGGATGTGAGTTCTTAACATGATGTGAGTGGGTACCACATATATCTCTTCTGGTGCTAGACAAGATTCTCCGGCTAGGGATTTCCTGAGTGTCAGGATCCGGGTATCTCTTTCTCTATGCCTCCCCGCACCCCCAGCCATGTGTGGATGAACGTCTAAGTAGGTGCTGAAAAACTGAAGTTCATTGGATTTGAGATGTAGCTGAAGATCATCTCAAGCCATGGTGGTCTCTCTCTTAGTTACTTTACATGTTGCTGTAACAAAAATGCCTGGCCAAAGCAACTTGAAGGAGAGATTAGATTCTATCTCTAACAGGATGCAGCCCATCCTGTTGGGGAAGGTATGGTACCTGCAGCGTAAAGACCACTGGGCACATTGTATCTGTGGTCAGCAAACAGAGCATGAGCAGTGAGTGGCGCCCAGCCACTGACAGAGCCTGCCCCCAGCGACACACTTCCGCTATCAGGTCTCTATCTCCCAAACCTTGCACAGTTTTCCTGAATAATACCACCAGCTGGAGACCAAGTGTTCAAAAACCCAAGCCTCCTTCAAGTAGCATCTGTCATTCAAGCTTAATTTATGAGCCTGTGCTATCTGGTAACTAGCTCTCAGTATGTAATTACCATTCGTAACAGAGGACCATGCCACAGTCCCCTTTGTATCCCTGAGACTTGTAAAGAACTGCAAAGAACAAAAGAGGTGACCGAACCCACTTCGTTTGCAAACCAGCAAACACCTGAGCTACGAGGGACACACCTTCAACATACCATTAGCTGATCAATTTCAACTTCACTTCACCCAGTCTTGACCTCAGCCTCTTAAAGGTCACGCGAAGCTTCAAGACCTGCTTATGGTAGGGGATTCAGGACAATTGGGGAACAGATTGAAAAGCAGAACTGGCAACAAACCTAAGTTGGTCATTATAATGATAGGATCACAACTCAACATTCAAATTGTTTAGCTAAAGGTTGTGGCAAGGGGTGACTTCCCGTTTCTGAACCACAGCTATGTGTTATTAAGACTCCCGGATAGTCTTGCAGAGTTCAGGCTGCATTGAAACGGGCACTCAAAGCTTCAAGATGTGGCTTGATCATTATGCAACGTTTAAGGCGAACTATTTTACCTCCCTGGATATTAGTTGTCTTCTGTGAGAGGTGGGTGGAGGCTTGGGAGATGGAACACTCAAACTCTGAGTACATAAGAAGACCATGCTAGGGTCTTCCATAAATGAAGCTGTATTTCTGATGTTACTTTGTGGTTTTCCAGAAGCTGGTGTGTGTTGAGATGTGCTTTTCGGTTTATGAGGAGGTCCTTGCAGGGAACTAGAAAACCGTCCCAGTTCCCACTGGAAGACAAGGGCAACATTGGAGTTTAGCGTTACAAGGGATGGTGCAAATCGAATTCTGTGTTCCTCTCCTTCCCAGACGACCCCTTGGGACCCTCTGGCAAGGTGGAACTGGTTCTTAGCGGCCCTTGCCAACTGTGGCTGTAGAGGAGGAAGCTCTAGTCGGCTAACCAGAGTACCTGAGTAGATGTCACCAAACCTAATCCCTGTATAGAAACGTGCACCAACCAGTCTCCATGCCTTGTCACTGACCATGTGTGTATAGAGACTCGGGAGCTGGGTTCAGCCTTGGTAAACAATGCCTCTATTTTTATCAGTGTAAAACAGTGGTCCAAGCCATCTCCCATGTGCATGATTGAACTCTTGATCCTGCTTCCTGGAACCCCAGAGACTTGGTACTTTGAGACCACTGATCTTCTCTGCCTACTTGGAACCTTCTGTACTTCATGATTGTCCTCTGGTTGTGGCGGGTTGGGGGTGGGGGCAACTGTAAATATTGACTCCTCCCCTTTGAGTCTGGCACCCTGAAAAACAATTCCAGACAGAGTTACGTAGGAGCCAGTAAGTGATACTGAGCCGTATTCCCAGACACTGCCCTTCACCTAAGTCTTCTCCCTGTTTGTATGGCTTGAAATGAATACTGAATATAGTGGTGCTTGCCTATAATCTCAGCTACATGGGAGGCTGAAGGAAGAGGACCCGAAGTTACAGGCCAGCCTGTGCTAAATAGTGAGTTCAGAGGCAGCTGGGGTAACTTAGTGAGACCCTGTCTAAATACAGAAACTTAAAAGGGCTAGGCTGTACCACAGCTGGTTAAAGCTTGCTTGCTTAACTTACACAAAGCCCTGAATTTGTCTCCAGCACAAAAACAATCAATGAAGATCAAAGTAATATTTACTAGAGATTTTTCTCATTATAAAGTACTTACTTGTAATAGAAAATGCAGTAACTGGAGAAAACAGTGAAATGCAAATTACTAGAAGGCTTAAAATGTATATTTGAGATATGGTCATAGGCATGGATGCATATATACACATTCATATATATACATAAATATGCAGGTATATGTGCATGTATTATGTGTATGTGTATATACAAATATATGCATTTAATTGAGTTTGTACTGAATTATCAAGTCTGTGTATTACATTGCATATTGATAGCAGTTTATAATGAGAAACAGTTAATAAACACTACTTTGATGACTCTTAACAATCAACATGGAAGAAAATACCCACAGAAACATGGCACAGATAACATTTGTGTGGAAAATTGAGGCGAGCCTATGAATAGCTTTTAATTTCCATGCATGAGCTATTGGTGTGTGTACCACAGTTCTTGTAATTTAATTTTAGCTACGTAAATATATAGCATGAAATTCTACTGGCTCATTAGATATCTGTCTGTAAAAATTTTAATTGCGGTGTGGTATTTAATTATTCAGATATACTAGGCTGTTTGTAATCATCTCTCTGTTGTTGGATGGTTATGTTGCTTAGGTTGTTATGAACAATACTATAAAACCACGCAGGCTGGCACACACCTGCCATCCCAGGCAGAGGCAGGAGGATCCTGAGTTCCAAGCTAGAGTGGATCACATGGCAATATCTTATAACAAAATAATAATAATAATAATAACAAAAAAACATTAAAAAAAATCTAGAGTGGATCACATGGCAATATCTTATAACAAAAAACATTAAAAAAAACTTAGAGTGGATCACATGCAATATCTTATATCAAAAAGACATTTAAAAAAGGGTGGCTGCCCAGTAGGGGTTGGAGGATGAGAGAGAGAGAGAGAGAGAGAGAGAGAGAGAGAGAGAGAGAGAGAGCGAGCGAGCTCAGTCAAGAAAGTGCTTGTTGAGCCAGCCCGAGGACCCCAGAGTTGAGTCCCCAGCACTCACATGAAAAGGCTGGGCGGAGCGGCTGCAGTTGGGATCCCCCTGCTGAAGCAGTAAGTGAGCAGCTTGGTAAAATTGGGAAGCCCCAGGTACCAGTGAGAGGTCTTGTCACAACTAACAAGATGGACACTTCAGGAGGAATAACACCTGAGATTGGCCTCTGGTCTCCACGTGTACCTGTACACTCATACACAAGCATGAACACACACACTTGCACATGCACACACACACACACACACACACACACACACACAAACATAGTAATGATAATGGTATTGATGATACAGATGTAGTGAACTTCTTTGCATGTGTGCCACGCATACATCTTTGATATTTAGTGCATCAATTATTAGGCCTGGAGCAATCATTTCTAATCATTAACTTTTAACATAAATTAGTATCTAGAAAGATAAGAACCTTGCTTTCCCTCAAGTACTATGTTGATCTGTTACCTAGAACTTTTCACAAAATCATGTGCAAACTTAAGAGAACAATAGGAATATCTTTTGATTTGAGCTAATATCCTGGTGAGGGTAAAATTTTTCTCCCACGTTTCTATTATTTATGCAATTCTATTGATTATTATTTATCAATTTTCTGCTTAAGATTATTTTTAATTATCTTTCAACTAGGAATTTAGCTTTTCTGTACTGATTCATTAATGCTCTTCCTGTAATAATGATCTTGAGCCTAGGCTTTTTAGAGGTGCCATAGGTATTGACCAATTTTCCTTTGCCTTTTGATTTTTAAAGGTATAGGTTTTGGTTGTTGGTCTTTAAATCTGTAACTGAATAAGCACTGGAAATTCACCAGATTGGACTGATATAGTCATTAATTCTAACACAGTCATCTTGCGACCTAATGCATCTTTCTTTTTTAAAAAGATTAATTTTATTTTGTTTCTGTTTTTTTTGTTTGTTTTTGCCTGCATGTATGTTTGTGTGCAATGCCCTCAGAGGCCAGAAGGGGGCATCAGATTCCCGAGATTGAGGTACAGTGAGCTGCGTGTGAGCTACCATATGGGTGCTGGGAACTGAACCTGGATCCTCTGGAAGTGTTCTTAGCCAGTGTTCTTAGCCACTGAACCATCTCTTCAGCTCAGTGTGTCTTTCTTAATATCCCTCCAGGGTCTTCACAATCATAAGTGTGTTAAACATGTCCTAAGGCAAGGCAGTGGTTAAAAAAAAATGAGAAAGAGGCAAAGGAAGAGGAAGGAAGGAAGGAAGGAAGGAAGGAAGGAAGGAAGGAAGGAAGGAAGGAAGGAAGGAAGGAAGGAAGGAAGGAAGGAAGGAAGGAAACTAAAGCCTTTAGAATCTGCCTCTACTGCAATCTGAGCCACTAGGAAATTCCTTTGTTTCTGGTGTTCAAGACAGGGTCCCATGTAGCCCAGGCTGGCTGCTAGCTCATTATGTATCCAAGGAAGGTAGGCTTGCACTTCTGATTCTTCAGCCTCCACTCCTGCCAGCTGGTGTCACAGCTGTGTGCCACCAGGCCCAGCTCAGTTTGAACTACTTGTGACTTTGCCTAAAGCTGTCATTTTCTAGCTGACCCTTTGTTTCCCGCTACAAGGATGTCAGTAAAAGTTTTTCCGAAGCCACTTGACTCTGGACACCCTATGTATCGTCTTCATTCCTCATCAAGTGTCACCTGGAAAGCTGGTCTCACAGAATCTCTCTCTCTCTCTCTCTCTCTCTCTCTCTCTCTCACACACACACACACACACACACACACACACACACACACACACACACACACACGGCACAGTAACTGTGTGAGAATGCATGCACTACTGTGTTCTTAATAGGGTCCCTTTTATCAGCAAAAGGTTTGAACTGCTGTATTAGAGTCAATCCAATTTAAGCGTGTTGCACAGGTAAATAAAATACCAATGCTATAAATCTATACTCCTTAAGAATGGCATTAGAAAAGCAGGTATTAGAGGTCACAAATGATTAGCTTTTAGTAGGTGGGCCCCTCAGAATTTAGTTCTGAGCATCCAGGTAGTAAGAGCACAGAGGTCAATAGGATGGAATATCAGATACATTATCCACCATGTCCTAAGGCATATATTTCCTCGTAGGCAGAGGACCAGAATCCCAGGTAGGTTAATATGGAGCCTAGAGATCCGAAGACTGGAGAGTCTGCCTGCTTACTTCTCCTTTCAAGTACCAGAAAGTGAAAGCCCTATTTCTGGACTCTGACTCTTACTCATTCTAGGTCATTTACCAGGTTTCATATTTGGAAGATACCTTAGTACTCTTAGGTACTGAGCATGAAACTTTCAAATCTAGTTAGATTCATTGGTTTCCTTCACTGGTCTTGCCTTTGGATCGCACTTCCTAGCAATGAATTTTATCTTATACATCTCAGGAATTATGCATCATGAAGGATATCCCACAGGACTTCATACTTGACCTTAAATCCATGTCCCACACTGCCACTTGCTGTTAATATACTCTACATAACAAATCCTAGAGCCTCTACTAACTCCTGTTCTTACAGACATGTTACATAGTAATTGATTTATATTATTACATTGTGTGTATGTATGTGTGTAGCTTTGTGACCTGAATGACAGAAAAACAGAAAAATTATAGAGCCAAGCATATAGGATAATAAATGATGATACATACTTTATTAAATATAGTAGTCTGTCATCTATCTACCTATCATTACCAATCACCTCTCTCTGTTTATTGCCTGTCTGTCAACCCATACATCCATGCCACAATTTAAGTAGGATATGATGAGAATCGTATGGCAGATAGAACACCCCTCTCAGACCCACGTGACATGCTGGTGCTGGGCCCCTTGACTAAACCTTGACCAGTCACATCATCCCTTCCCAACTCCCTCTGTCTTTCTTTGCTCCCTAGGGGTGAGCTCTGTCCTGTCCCACCTGTCCTTGTAGCTTTGACCACGGCCTCTGTGGGAAGTTCACTTTCAGACTTCTCTAATAGCCACTGCGTGCCAGGTGTGCAAATAAAGCAGGGCCGAATTATTGTTTCTGCACTCAGCGACAGCATTTAGACCTTTTAACCGCCACACTGACCAGTTAGAGCAGACGCCGGCCTGTGGGAGCCCCATGCTGGCCCCATGCCGTGATCGTGGGGATCAATGACCTAGTTGCTAAATTATAAAGATTATATAGGTCAGTGGAGGGACAGGTCTGAGAGTGGCCGGATAATAGGGAGGGTCTCCGAGGTGAGTCTGTTTACGAAGATGGTAAGGAACTGTTCAGCTTTGTTTTTTTTTGTCTCAGGCATGGTATAGGGGTACACGCTCTTTCCTCTCCCCACTGCTAAAGACAAGGATTCCCACAGGGATTGCCCCCTCACCACTGGCAGCTCGCTGGGCTAGCCACCTGCCTGGTCCTTGGGCTTCTCAGGGTTATTTGATTAGACTCACAGCTCTGGGCTGGGCAGCCTTATAGGCTAGGCATTAACTCTGAGTCCTCTGTGAACCTGACAGCTATCCAGGTGAGTGGAAATCACACTAACTTCCCTTCTTTAGCTCAGGGCTGGGCAGACTGAGTTCTAGGAAGATAAGGTCTCGCCCTTAAGATAAGGCAGTTGACCTGGGTGGTAGGTTTTGAGCATGTGGTAGGTTTGGGGCACATGGGCTAGGTAGGCCCTTGGCCTGTCCACGGCCTGTGCACTCTGGATCTGTCAATGCAGGTTTGGATGTTCGGATGACTATGTCGCAGGGGCAGGTAAAGTTGTGAGTGGAGGTGGTGTTCCCTTGGCTGACTTGGGAATGCCATGACTGGGTGCAGGATAAAGCCAAGACAAGGTCCTCCTCACACAGGTCTGCGGTGGGCTGTCCCCACTACACACGACCCTTTCCATACCAGGCACAAGGGTCACCACTGCTTTAGACTGGCAGCTGAGGGGACAGAGACCCAACCCTTGGCAGAGCCTGTAAGCTGAGGAGACACCAGGAGCGTAGGGAAGCGATCTCTGGTGACGTTCATGGTACCACTGTGTTCTAGCAAAAGGGGAGTGGGGAGGGGGAGTGGGCATCGCCGGTCCAGATCAGACACCCCGGCCCCAGCTCCTGGCCTTTCTGATTACCATCCTCCAAAGCGGCCACTTCCCAAGGAAAAGGGCTGAGAAGGCTGTTTGCATCCCCCCAGTAACTGCAGAGATCAGGAAGGTGTTGCCAGGCCCCCAGCCCTGGGTGAGCCTCCAGCCGCTGGCCTAGCCCGGGCAGGGCCGAGCAGCCTCCTTAGCACCACTCTCTCTATAGGCTAATGAGGGCAGCGTGTGAGCCACGGGCGATGATGGTGGGATATTAACTGTGACAGGAAGCTTGATCATAATTATCTTAACGAGGATAGGGTTAATTACAGTGGAAACTTAAAAGTTCCCTCTGTCTGACTCCACTGGAGCCAAATGCATTGTGATGGTTCTGTCATCTTGATGTGACTTTGGAAAAGGCACTAGGACTCTTCCCAGGACAACCACAAGCTCCCCGAGAGAGCCCAGTGAGCAGGGTGACCAAGATGCTACCTATGGGTGTGGTCATGCCAGCTTTACCACTGGCGCAGAGGGAAGGAAGCGCCTGCAACCTGATCTGGAGAGGCTGATGAGATTTACAGAACAAACCACCTGCCCTGGAGTGGTCCCACCTGGGGGCCCCCCTGCCCTCAGTGGGGGGCCCCCATACTCTCTCTGCTGGTTTCTCCCAGGAGTGTAAGAACCCCCCACCCCCAGTGACTCCCTCCAGCTTCCAGCCCACACCTCTCAGGCATAACCCTAGAGTGGCAGTCAGACTCTTACTTTGGGGGGTGCGTTTTGTAGTTTACACATTAGCTTAGACCATATTATCATCCCTGTAAGCTACCGGCGCCATCCCGGGCAAAGGAAGTGCGGTGCCTGGACTTTGACACACCTTTTTTTTTTTTTTTTTGAACCTTGTCCTTTTGTACAACAGTGAATATCTACCTGCGAGAATCGGGTGTGGGGGAAAAGAACACAAAGATGGTAGCAGGAAACTCCTTCCTGGTCATTTCTTTCGGAAAACAACGATGGTAACAGTCGTTGGAAAAAAATTCAAAGTAAAACGTGAAGTCCTTTTCGCCTGCCTGTTTGCTGGCTTCCAACATGCCATTGGAACTCCACAAATTCTTTTCGCTGGTGCCTCTCCCTCATGGGGTTCTGAACCTCCTGCCTCCTGTCCCTCAGTTCTCTGCTTAGTGGAACACATCCCCAAGAGCTGACGCCCATGATGCCCACGAGGCTTTATATGTCAGCACCCTCCCATACAACCCAGCTCTCCCTTTACTGAGCACTAACAATGTCACAGAGAAGAAAAGAATCTGGAAAGCAGGCCAGAGACCGGGGATTTGGTGGGACTCTTCCCTGATGTCTCCCTCCCCTATGGGGCTCTGATGCACAGCCTGGATTGTGGGGACTAAGAAGCAGACTGGGTGGGGGGCAGTGCCCTTGTGGGGTACTGGCATTGTCCCTCTTCATGGGGTGTCCTCTTGTTTTATGCTGCCTCAGAAACAGTCTGGGAGGGGAGCTTTCCTCTGCTCGCTCACTCGCCAGTGGTCCAGCCCTTTGCTGATTCTCATGATAGAAACACAGTATTTGCATAACATAACTTGGAATGGTGTGTATCTGATGCTGGTGCACAAAGAACTTATTAGCTGCCCAGAAGGCCTCCTGATGGGAGGTGGGGTGCATGTGTGTGTGTGGGGGGAAGTTCCACCCCAGCCCCTACCTCCTACCCCCCCACTCCCCACCCTCCGCCACCCCTGTGGCAAGCAGGGACCTGGCCCTGCAGCACTTGTGGTTAATGAACTTTGGTTCACTGACTCCCGTGGAGAAAGGGACTCGTGGCTCTTTTGATAGAGAACTTGATTTTATATTCAGTATCTGGTCCCCAGAAACCCACAACTAGGCCTGGTGGAGCATGCCATAACCCCAATACTGGTGACGGTCTAAACAGGAGGATCAGAAGTTCAAGGTCATCCTTGGCTACACAATGAGTTTGAGGCCAGCCAAGGATCTATGGGTACCAGATGCAAACAAACAAACAAACAACAACAAAAACAACAAACAAAGAAAAAAGCCTAGGGCTTTGGAGAGCCCAAGGATTCCCTGCACACTGGATTTGTTCATCGGGCCCACCCACTATGGCTCCTCCAGTCTTTCACCCCCTATGGCTTCTGGGATAAACCAATGGATGGCAGGAGGAGGCGACACTGACTGGGAACACAGTCGGTGTTTGCAGTGGAGAGGAGCAGGAGGCAGACATTGCACACAAATGTCCCCCTCAGTCTTCCTGAAATCCTCTGAGCTAGGGGACACCTAGAGCCGGGCTTTCGGTATGCCCCAGTTCAGGCTGGAAGGAGTCAGAGGAGGCCAGACCAAGCCCCATGCAGACTCCTAAGCCCCCAAAGGGAGGGGGTTTTGGTTTTTGTTTGTTTTTGCCTTCCAGAAGCCTATGAAATGGGATGACTCCTAAACAAAAGTACACGCAGGTTTCAGGGTTTTGTGTTGGCCCCGGGCAGCAGGGAACACTAACTTCAGAGCCCTGCAGATGAGAGCAAGCTCTGGGCTCGCCCATCTCAAGGGGAGGCCGCCCTCCACCCGCACTCACTCCCTCTGTCAGAAAGCCCACCAGAGGGCCATGGCCCCTTGGGAAAGCCCGCAGGCTGAATGTCACTGCCTGCGTGCTACACCCAGAACACACAGGAGATGACAGGGCCTTAGCATCAGTGCAGTCAGTGAACGGAGAGCGCGTCGGACACCATCCTGATCTGCTGTGCTTTATAGCCTAGCCAGGGATTGAGTGTGTGTCTTCCCTTCATGGAGGCCGTGGCTCAGCCGGCCCCAGCCTGTGCAAATTCAGCACATCTCCCGGGCCTGGCAGGTGAACAAGCTTGGAGTCGGCGGCGCAAGCCCTGAGACCTTCGGCTCACTTTAATTAACGGTCGTGTGTGCCTGGGCAAGCATTTGTGCACACCCGCCTCGCACGCTCCCCTCCACCCCAGACACTCACGAGAGCCCCTTTTGGGGACCGCTAATTTCAGACCTCATGAGTAAACAGGACCACCTTTTCCTTTCTGCCACAGCATTTTTGTCTTTGAACCTGATACTTAATCCTTTTTATTTACTGCCTCAAAATCTATGTTCCTATACTCCATGCTTAAAGAAAAAAAAAATCCACCTTCCATAAATTAGAACTTGAGACCAGGGGCTTTGAAGCAGAAATTCTCCCAGCCCCCTGTCCTCACACAAAACCAAAACCAAGTAAAAAGAAATAATGAAAGAAGAAAAAGCTTTCTCTTGGCCTGGAGTGATTATGTAATTCCTCCCTGTCGGGCAGCCATGGGGATGCTAGGCAGGAGCAAATTAAGTGATTAGTAAAAAAGAAAAAAAAAAAAATAGAGGGAGAAGGGGAAAAAAAGAGCCCACGGATGTGAGGATGTGAGGGGAGAGAAAAGCCCCTTCCTGGCCATTTCCCCTATGACTGTACAGAGGAGAACGGCTAAGAAATGATACTTGAAGTTATATTTATTATTGTAAGAGGGGTATGAGATTTCTAGGCAGGAATGATGGATGACAGCTTAAATTTGTGTCCAGGGAATGAAGGTGAACTGTGACAGAGTTATTTATCTTGGGAATGGAGGTTAGGGTCAGCCCAGGCTGGGTGCCTGAAGGCACAAGACATTGACAAATTTATCCTGCAGGCCGTATCTGAAGCCCTTTGTTTTGGATCCTGGCTTCTCAATAACTGACCCTCATCCTTCATGTTGGCAATTCGTGAAGGATGCAGTGAGTGCCAGCGGGGGCCCCCTTCTCCCCCTCCGCCCCCACCCGGGCTCCCTGCTACTAATTCTTGTCATTCACTCCGCTGACAGGCACCAAGCCCAAACTATTCCCAGTTCTGAAAGGGAAGGTTAAAATATTTATTTCGGCTCATAATGGCCTCTCTGATTTACTGCAGGACTGTTTTCTCCCTGCTTTTGTCACCGCAGGTCACTGGAAGGACTGAGCGCATTCAGGAGCCTGGAGGAACTCATCTTAGACAACAATCGACTCGGTGACGACCTCGTGTTGCCACGGTTACCCCACTTGCACACCTTAACCCTCAACAAGAACCAAATATCCTTTTTGGCAGCCAGCACGCCAGATCCCCGCAGCACCCCACTTGCCGCCCAGCTCCACAGGGGTCCCCATTCTACCCCCCCCCCCGACACACACCCTTCTCCGCAAAAAAAAAAAAAATACCTGCAAAATGTCAAATGAGTTATATGTGTCAGCTAAATTAAAGTATGTGAAATACAGTCGGTGGGCAGACAAAGCGTTCTGTCTTCTGGCACTCAAGACACTTCAGAGTAATTTATTATAGGTCATTCATAAATGAAATGCACCGTTATATCTTCCTGTTGCTCCATTTTAGTGTAGAGATCTAAGTTATGGCTGCGAGGAAATCTTTTTAATAGATAAAAATAGAGAAAGAAAATAATGTCACGGGTGCCTGGGAGGAAAAGCAGCTTCTGTTTGCCTGGGCTTGTGTAGGAGGGCGACCTCTGGTGGCAAACCGTGGGTAATGCCGCTAAGCTGACTTAGTCCTTGCAGGCTTTGGGAATAGTTTTGATGCAGGTTTAGGGAACAGTTCTGGAAATCAAGAAGGGAGAAAGAGCTGAGGTGGAAGGAGAGGTGTGAAGGTCAGGCTCTTCACTCCCCGCGGATACAGCCTTGAGTGTGATGACAGGCCTATGAGATCCATGGTGGGTTATGGCCTCCTTTGAGTAGTTGAGCATCTGCCCATTCTGGCATGGGCATTTGGAGCTAAGCACCCTTGTTTCTAAAGTGAGGATACATCAGAAGACTTCTGTAACAGCATAGGGGACATGACCTCTCTAATGATAGTGCTCTGGGTTACCAGGTACTAGGATGCCAGCTCCACCAGGCGGGCATTTCTTGATCCTTCCCGTACACAATTCTGCTTGGCAGAGTTCACATTCCACAGATGTTTGTGGGATGAACAACATACTCATTTTCACTAGTTTCTCACTGAACACTCATGGATGCCATGCACTGTGCTGGGGACTCTAAGCACCCTACTTTTCATTCTTACTGGGACCAATGAGGAGTGTATAGGTTTTTGATTAATCTAGTCTTAGAAACTGAGGTTACCTATACACTCCCAGTCAAACAACAAACAAGACGGAGACCTGGATTCAAGCTCAGCCACGGCTGTATCCAGAGTGCCTCTTTGTTTGTTTGACTTGGTTTGGTTTGAATCTGCTGCAGAGCTTTGGACTTGGAGCCTGATTGCCTGGTTTATTGATGTCGATCACTTGTGCCCACTCACACAAGTTAGAAACAGAGAACCAGCATTTCCCCTCCTGGTTATCAAGTAAAAACAGATTCCTATGTTAAGTTCAGTGGGCATGCTTATATCAGCATTTAGGATGCTTTGCAAAATTATTCACTAGCCCCCACTGGTGCTTCAAGCCGGAAGTTAATATTTTCTTTATTCTGTAAAATATTGTCTCAGTCAGCGCTTGCTGCTATGACAGAATACTGTTGACTGGGAAGCCACAAACAAACATTTGTCACTCATAGTCTGGAGGCTGCGAGTCTGAGAGCAGGGTCCAGAATGAGAGGGGCTTTGATGAGGAGTCCTTTGCCTGTTCTTGCATTGGGGGCAGAGTGGGAAGAGGGAAGATGGGTGGGAGGGGGGAGAAAAAACATTCTCGTCTGTTCTTATCGATAGATTGTCATCCTATCATGGCCTCTACCTTTAGGACTTAAGAACTTCTCAAAAGATTTGGAGTTGAAACACTTGGATTTTGAGAGTGGGGCACCAACAATTAGTGCTTCTCAAATACTCTCCCATGGCCGTGGCCAGTGGACACTGCAGGAGAAGTAGAGCGGGAGGGCTTAGAAGTGAGTTCACAGATG
The DNA here is from genome assembly GCF_004664715.2 of Peromyscus leucopus. Taxonomy (NCBI): domain Eukaryota; kingdom Metazoa; phylum Chordata; class Mammalia; order Rodentia; family Cricetidae; genus Peromyscus; species Peromyscus leucopus. Next base: position 80,392,537 of record NC_051070.1, on the reverse strand, counting down.
TGTCGTAATGGAATTTGGTGGGGTCTTCCTTCATGCACCCTTTGGGCAACTGAGTCTCCAAATCATTGTTTGAAAGCATGCTGTATTCTGTGTATTCTACGTCTTCCTCAGCTGTCCTGGGTGATCAACTGGACCACATATACAACTGGATCAAGGGGAGAAGGATCAGTAGGCTGAACTCTAGATGATACCACTCCTGCCTTGGACCTCACTCGGGCCATGCCTTGTGTCTCGTGTCACTACGGGGTGTTACAGTCCACGGACTTAATTCCATATGTCCTCTTGGTCATCTTTAGCTGTGTGGCCTGGTATGAGTCATCTTCCGAGAGCCTAGTCCTCATTTTTAAAGACATAAGTTGGATCAGGTGACAGTTTTATTCTCAGCACCACTGAGATTGGCAGGCCTCTTGGGATCTGCTGGGAGACTGACTATCTCTGGTGAAGTCCTATTTCCTATTCTGTGCCTTAACTTACTTGAGCCGTAGTGGGAATGCTAAGAGAGTAAGGGGGTAGCCTGGGAAGTCACTGTGTTGCAGAAAACCCCATTACATAACTATATTTTTGTAGAGCATCCTATATTCAGTGGTACAGATCCACTAAGTGTTGTCCAGCTCAGGTTGCTATGTCCGCTCAGGTTGCTATGCAATTTCTTTCTTCTTTTCCTCCCAGTCTACTGGTACCATGGCAAAAATCAACTTCCCCATCCATTTGATCTGGAAGTCGCAGTCTGCAGGGTGGGCAAAAGCAGACAACATTGGATACCCTCCTCTTGGTCTAATAATACTCTGAGCCTGCCTCTTCAGATAAAAACTCCCTGCTTGTGAAAATGCCCCGGTCCTGCACAAGGGTATCGCTGCGGCTGTCCCAGGAGATGCCCCAGACACAGGCTCTGTCAGCGAGCTCATGTAGCGTAATGATCCACTCCACAGAACAACAAATGTTCTCCGCACTTCAATTCTGTGTGAATCAGGGCTCAGCTGGATGGTTCTTCTGATGGTCTTATTTTGTGTCACTCAGGCAGCCATGATTTTTTTTTTTTTTAACCCGTGCTAGATAGTCTAAAATAGCCTCACTCTTAACGTGTGCAATTAGTGCTGGCTGCTGGCTCAACGCTTATCTCTAATGGGCTGCATGCACCATCATACTTGAAAGGATTATTCTAGGGCACAGGCCCTGGTGCACAAGGGCTTGTCAAGTCCTACTTGCATTTTGAAAGCAAGTTACACACCAAATGCAGACCAAATGTGCGTGATGACACAGGTGTGCATATAAAGAACAGCTCACTTCTATAGCTATTTACTACAGCGGCCTTGGTAGGTAGCTCGTCTCTATGAGCTCTTATTTCATTTTCATGATAAAGCATCCCACTGGCTCTCTCAACTGCTCTTCTTACACAGCCCAGGCCCACCCTGTCACCCAGGGATGCTGTCACCCCTTACGTCAATTAGTAATTGATGGAGTCAATTCCCCCGTTGAGATTCCATCTCCCCTGGTATGGCTAGGTTTATGTCAAGTTGACAAAAGCCACTATGACATCATCCTCGAAAAATACGAAAAACACTCTCATCCGACTAAAGCCATCCTCACCAAGAGCAGAATGTATTTCTTAGACTTTTATATTCTAATCTCATTCTGTGAGTTGGGAGTCACTGGCAAATAAATCTCCTTTGCTTTTTTTTGTTTGTTTGCTTGCTTTGTTGCTGCTGTTCGCTTTCTAGAAAACTCAGAGATGGCGAACTTTTGGAAGACACATAGATTGCCACAGGCATGACTTCATCTAGACCCCACTTAGGCTGACTCTGAGCACCACCCCCTCCCAGATTCTGAAATGCAAAAGGGAAGCAGCCATTTTCCATGAAGAGGGACTTCCATGTGGGAGGAGTCTGTAGCAAGGCCCTACTTCCAGCTGGGACCTCAGGAATTCTACTCACAGAAGAGATTCCAGGGTCCAGACCCTGAAGCATCTGGAAACCGTCATGTCAATTCACCAGTGAATGCATCCATCCCCATTGCTACACGTCCTTCTTCCCCCTCCCCCACTGCCTTCCTTTTGTCACCTCTTGTTCCCTTAGGGCTCAGTCCTCAGCTTCTTCAGAGTCCTGCCCTGGGCTATGGAAGAGCCTGGCTGTCTCAGGTCATCTCTTCCTCTCTTGCTCTTTTGATATGGATTCCCATCACACCTTTTCCTTTGAGTCATTTAGATGGCTAGGTGATTAACCAGAGGCCGGTGGACTAGAATCCCCACCCCCACCTCTGCCAGTATTCTCAATCTCTCCCACCCTCCAGTCACACACGCACTCTCCCTGGCTTGTCCACCAGCAGCATTGAGGTCTTCTGTGTTGATCTCAGTCGTGTGATCTCCGAATATTCAACCCCAAGTAGGGGACCGGACTGAAAATTTTGGACAGTATAAATGTTTAACGTTTGCGCAATTAAATCATCTTCTTCTGCCCTTTCCTTTGAGAAGAGGCTGGTTTTATTTGAAATTATACTTCCTTTTCTTTCTCACTATTTATGTCTGCACATGTACTAAAGGCATGACCAGTTTGGGTTGTAGTGCGAGCAGGAAGAAAGGACAGAGCTACATGTTACGGAGCTGGGCTATGACAAGGAGATGTGTGTATCACGTCACAAAGCTGGACCTTACATTTAGAAAATAATATGCACACATGGGTGTCTATTGTGTGGGTATGTCCATGTACATGCAGGTGCCAAGGCAGGGCTGCAAAGAGCCTCGGGTCACCTGGAGCTGGAATTATGGGAGGTTGTGAGCTGCCAGAAGTGTATGCTGGGAACAGCACTCCCCATCTCCTAGAAGAGCAGCAAGCCATCTCTCTAGTCCCTGGATCTCACTTTAACAGCAGTTTCTTATCATCTTGAGTAAGAGTGTTTTCTTTTCGAGGGCCCTTGGTTTCTTATACAATCCATACTTTAGAGTATCATTGAGCAGCATAAGCAGGGTGATCTATGGGAAGTCACCCCGTTAACACCCACAGACTTCTGTTGCTCCCTGGTACATTTAACTAAAATTTCTTGGTACATTAAGATAAAACCACAGTGCTTTGAAAACATAAGCCTAAACTGAAATATCCGAGACAGATAGCACAGCTGGATGACAATGTATGATCTTCCCCCCAAACATATTAAACTCTTCATTTCTCAGTCTTTTAATTCACCCTTTGTGCTAGAAATGGAGTCATTTTTCTTCCAGGGAATGGCTGGGACTTGAATCTAGTCTCTGTCATTTGCTGGCAGTGTGACTCTTAACCTCATTTTTCTTAGTTGTTTTTTCGGCATGATAATATTTCAGATACATGTATGCAGGCAGGGGTACAAATAGATCATTATACTATGTACTTAGCCTTCAAAAGTCTGACATTGGGATTCACTGTGGTTAAAATTCCCCAGTGGTTATAAAACCTTTTCCTTGCCCTGGAGATGAGTCCAAAGGTAGGTAAGTTCTATTCTCACCTGGGAAACCACACTGGCTTGTGTACTGTGGGACCCACATGCCAGGAGGCTCCTCCCTTTCTTATTTCTCTAAACTGGTAAGAAAGACACCACTTTGGTCTTGCACTTTCCAAACAGAATCACTCTTGGCAAGCCTTACCATGACAGCTGGCCTCCACAATGGCAACTTCCTGTAGACACCAGTGAAAATAATCCTGAATGCCCAGAGTCCTCTGGAAAGGCTTGCTGAGGGAATCCAGGTGTGTTCCGAGCCTCCAGCTGGGGAGAGTTAGCACAGTGCCAAGGAGCTGAAGAAAAGGTGCCCTTCCAAGCATCGCCTAGTTCATCTCCACTGCCATGGTCTTGGTTAGTTCAAGACCCCCAAGTTTCTTCCACTCATTGTCTTGGCTTAATTTTCCAAACAACAAGTTCCGTCTCAGCTCACACTCAGACAGGACAGAGCCATGTCTGATCTTGTTGATCCAGGAGATGGAGGAGCCAATTAAAACTCCATCACCTTTTTTGTCCCCTGGTGGCGGAATCCACAGAGATGAAGGGCTGGTGGAGAACATGCTGCAGGACATGCCGGGGCTCCCTGTCTGCTGTGGACTGTAGCTAACCCCTTGCTCCCCCTGACTTGTTGTTTAGTAGGTTGCTGGGAAGGTTTAGAACAAAGGAGTTTCCACCACACCGAATAACCCATATGAGAGACTCCTGGAGATGCACTGGGTTCATTGGCATGGATAACTGAAGCACCCTGGAGCCTGAAGATGCTTTACCCAAAGTCTCCATGACCGGGATATTTAAAGGAATCTACCTTTGCAGGTCTTCTGCTCAAGGAAAGAGCCAGTTTTTCTGGAGTGTGGAGCTTAGATACAAAAAGGAGCCCTCTTAAAAAGGCAAAGGTTACATAACCAAGGGCACAGAGTGATGCATGAAAAGGCTGTTTGTGGACTAGAGGTGTGGCTCAGTGTCAGAGCACCCCCCTAGTGCGGCAAGGCCCCGAGTTGGATCCCTAACAATGCAAAGCCAAGAGAATAAGAAGGAGAATGAGAATGAGAATGAAAACAAGAATATTCAATTGGAATAAAAATATATCAAAGCCAATTTTAAAAAATTAAGTTGACAAGCACCAAAAATGTTAAAATAACTAGAAAGGACACAAATCTTTTTATACTAGATATGCCCAATTGAAAACCTTATTTCTTACAAATTCCCTTACAGCTTCACAACATAAAGACATTTGTGATGTTTTCTATAGAGAGCATAGAATGACAATTCCATCTTTTAGCATGATTGACTGAAAATTGATTTTGTTTTTAGGAGTTGAGATACATTTGTGCTACGATTTAGATGGGTGTTTTATAGTATAAAAGTTCGCACGTGCTCCCCAAAGGCGTGATCCGTAAAGTGATGCTTCTGGAAGGTGGTGGAACCTCACACTGTGAGCTAAAGTAACTCCTGTCTCTCCTTAGGTTGCTTTGTCGGGTGTTTTGGTAGCGTGATGTGGAACTGACTCCCATCGCCTGGCCTGTCACTCACGGCCCCAACTTTTTGCTAAGCCTTCTGTTTTCTCAGAGCACGATCCTTAACCTTTGACACATTACTGATTTGGAGCACCTCCTCGACCACCTGGCCAAAGTGACACCAGCCCTGGAGTACCTCAGCCTGCTGGGAAACGTGGCATGTCCCAATGAGCTGGTCAGCTTGGAGAAGGATGAGGAAGATTATAAGAGATACAGGTGAGCGTTAAGGAAGAGGAGACTCTGGGCATGGAATACTGTGGGCTGCCGAGTAGATGTTGATTAGTGGCCACAGACTTCCCATGATGGGGTTAAACTGTTCTTTCTGAACCAGAGTCATTTTCTTTTTTGGCTGGGTTCATAGGAGCCAGAAAGGATATGAGCTGGTTGAGATTGGGGCCTGAGAAATGTTTTTCATCATGGCCTAGCTCACACGCATTTTAGGTTTTACAAGTTACAAGCTCTTGGGACACAGCTTTGGAAGGGCTGGGAAAAGAGGAAAATGGTTTGAGAAGGACTTGTCCTACTGGGGTTTATTTAAAAAGCTGGTGACCTACAAAGAAATGTAGTGGGATAATCACTGTGTATCAAGGCAAACCTGTAAGAAACACGGAAAGTTATTACAGATTTGTGAGGAAAAAGAAGGCCAACACCCAGACATAAATAACATAGGGCAGGGGGGATTCAGTTGGATTTCTATAAAGAAGAATTTTGTGACTTTAGCTCATTTCAAAGCCTCATGATTAATTTTGTAGAGCTTTGAGGCTGTTCTTATATTGACTCAGAACAAATAAGAACCCTGCTTGAAAAAAATACTCATGAAGGTCTTTTCCCATTAGGAAAAAAATTCAACCATGGCATAATATTATAGATTTGAATGTGACCTCTGATAGGGGGAATACAGTTGTCATCCAGCCAGGACACATTGCTAATTCCTCACTTTGAGTTGTTTAATTGCTTAGAAGTGAGTTGATTTTTGGAACATTCTTTTTTTTTAACTTTGAATCATGAAATTGTCTGATACAAAGTATGTGAAGGGGTCACTTTAAACACAGTATCTTCTTATACCAACAGTTTTTTTCAGAATTGCCTTTTTGTTTTTATTATAATTCTCAGTGCATATTAATTATCACATTAATGAGATTCACTGTGATATTTTCATATATATGTATATATACATATACACATATACACCTACACACACACACACACACACACACACACACACACACACACACACACATATATATATATATATTGCTCTTTGATGTTATCTAACTCTCCCAGCTTCATTTGGTCCACTTACCTTTATCTCTCCCACTCCTGGAGATTGTATTTGTTGCTTTTGTTTAATTCTAGTTTCCACATGTAACATGTGATGCTTATTTTGCTCTATGTAATGACCTTTAGTTCTATGCATTTCCTTGCAGACAGCATGATTTTGTTTTCATTTGTGGCTAAATACTCCATTATCTGTAAATATATATTCTTTACCCTTTCACCTGTTGGTAGGCACCTAGATTTCTTTTATATCTTGGAAGAAATTTTAAAATGTATCTTGGAAGGTCAACTCCAAAAGAGTTTATCTAATAAACATGTTTCATAAACCATTGCTTAAAATTTTTCTCTTTACTTTCTAATGTTTTTCTTTATATTTTTTGTTCCATTCATAAAGCACATATAACTTTTACAAATGTATGAATATGCATGTATATTATTTACACGTGTGTGTGTGTGTGTGTGTATACTCACACATTCACACATGTCCATTTATTCGTTCATGTGACCAAGCATGGCGTGTGAGCACAAGCATAGATGTTTTCTTCTTTTAGAATGGAGGCGGGGAGAAAAAGTGAGTGGTAAGACTTTTCTGCTTCCACCTTGTTCTATTTGGTCTCAGATATAGGGCTTAGAGGGGTATAAGTAGAGCAGAAAGGCAAATACTTCATTGTTGATTTTGTAGCTGGTCAGATTGATGAAGAATACTAAGATTCACTGTACAAACAGTGAGATTAGAAAACCTAATGTGGAGTTCCATTTTGACAGGAAGACTTCTTCTAAAGCAGGGGTGACTGTCTCGATCAGTGGTCCTTAAATGACTCTGAGTCAGCTCAGGGTCTATGATTCCTTTGGGATTAAACCCATGCTTGGATTTACTGTCTCACTCCAAGTTATGCATCCCACCATACATATTTCTCTTACTATGACTTGTCCACATGGAGAGAACAGTTACCAGTGAATAAGGATGAAGTCCCTGTCTCTTGAAGCCTAATGCAAACCTAAGGTCATGTTTAGCATGGGAACGTGGCTGGATGACTATCCTGGAGATGTTTGGAGTCACTCTGCCTTCTTAGAGCTGTCTATTTATAGGTGGCCACAGGGACCTCGAGTCCTGTCACGTTCCCTGCCCTTTTGGTACCAGATCCAGTTAGCAAGCAGCAGCTGTCATTCCGACTCAATCCAAGCCTCAGTCATGAGTGACAGTTTTTGCAGAGGGTTTGTCTCTCTACGAGCAGTCCTTCTCAGGGATTCACCTGGACGGTCCCCCAAGCATGTCCTCCCATCCCAGGTCTGTGCTGTTGGCAAGTTGTGAGAGATGGAGCCGAGAAGGCTGTTTGTTAGTGTATTTATGACAGTGTTGCCATGAGGGACTGGATTCTAGAGCTCACACACAGCCCAAATCACATCTAGCCACAATTGCCTTTGAAACCCCATAAGTCATCTACACAGTGACTTCTAGCTCCTCATACTTGGAGAAAAGGCAGCAACCAGGGACCATAGAGACCGTAACTGTGTTCCTACCTAGTTACACCTTCACTACATCATAAGGGGAAGTGCTAGGTCGGTTCTGTAATGTCTTTAAATCTTGTATTCATTTTTTTTTTTATTGTTGACTTGGTAAGTACTCACCCTGCCTTTGGAAGAGGGAGATGAGGGCCAGATGCTGCTCAGCTCTGTGGTCTTTCGGCGGCTCTACTCTCTTTATCCCGGGGCAGGGGGGATGATTCACTTACCCCTGAGAAACTGTAGGGTTTCACAATATGACTTTGAATTCAGAGTTCCTGTGGCATATGCATTTATACAAAGAGGTACAGCTGGCTGCCTTCCCTGAGTTGGGTAAACTATTTTCATGCCTCTTCATCCACAAAGTGTGAGGTCTACTTTTTTTCTGACTGTTACCTAGATCGTCATAGTGGAGACTCTATGTAAATTTATACGACATTTTTTTGCTAGGAAATGGCTTAAGCAGTGAATGATATTTCTACAGTTTACTGTTTTTCACCTTAAGTGTATTTTCTGACAATACTTCTCCTGTTAATCATTTAAGCAATAGTGGGAACCTTAAAGGAGTGAATTCAGAAGCAAGAACCTGTGGTTCATTTAGTGCTGTTGAAAAAAAAAAAATCCTATTGATTGGCGTCCTCTGTGGTCACATGATGCAATATTTATGCCACCTAGCTGTCCATCAAAACAAGCATGAGTGTTGTTTCCTTCCCATGGGAGATGTTGATTTCAAAGGTTTCAGCTCAGGTGTAGTTTGTGTTGTGGCCAACCACCAGACCTGGGGTGGGAAGTGTCTAGGTTTATGTACAGTGTGCTGTCCGTCTATCTGTCTGCCTTTTGCCCCAGAGCCCCGCCCCTTTGGTTTCCCCAGTTAACGAACCCCTGTGTGCCCAGTTGGATTTTCTTGTCATACATCCCCACAGTAAAACAAGCTCCTTGCCTTTCTCTGTGACCATGAACATACCTCTGTGTGGTTGAGCAGTGCGCTGGAACTGTGTCCAGGGTTCCCTTTGCCATTTCCCATGGCTCATGGCTGAGACATGGCCATGGCCACCTTATCACCTTAAAGCCACCCGTGTTTCCCTGTATGGACACAGTGCTGCTGTTCTGGGAGGAGTGTTGACTGGATAGGAACTTGGGCCTCTTGCAGATTTTGACACCACCCAACATCAACGTAGTAAGTCAGGGCGGGAGACCTGGACACTCAGAATAGTTTACCTTTGTCTTTCCTGGCAGTTCTTTTGAGGGACCAGGAGATAGACACATTTCCTTGTAGACAGACAGACAACAGAGAGCAGGGCCATGACCAGATAATAGATGATGAAATTCCAAGATGGCCAGCTTCTTCCTCATACTCCTGACCTGAGAGGAAAGCCTGTCAGCTTCAAACAAAGACTTTTTATCCACCACCATGATGCCTGGCCTATGGACAAGTTCAAGCCATGTCAGGACATGCTTACCCCAAAGGTATGGACCTATCTATCAGCTTTCCTGCCTGTGTTCAAACTGACCAACCTAAACTAGGGGAGAAAGACTCCCCTCAAAGACCCTTAAAACCCTTAAAGCCTGGGCTGTGGCTTCCCGAGTCCCTCTGCCTTGTGGAGGGTCTTTTCCTCAATGTGCCTGCTGCTGTATGCATGTTTCCTCACCCCGATAAAAGCCTGTCTTCAGCTGCTCATTCTGTCCTGCTCCTGTTTGCTGTGTGCAAGATTTCTCTGCCTCTACCTGTCTCGCTCCAGATATTTCCTGCCTTCTAATTCTCTACCTGGCAGAGAAAACAAACCCATCAAGACCCCTAGATGATAACACTTTCTTGACTTTTTCCCCCTTTTTCTTCAGGAAGAATGATGGCTGAAAGTCAACAGAGAATAAATGCTCAATGTCACCTTTCAAATAAGAAATCTGGGCTCCCAGGCTTGGGGCTGTTCTTTTGTGACTCGCTCTGGTGTGCGTTTTCTTTCAATTTCTGTTCCTTCAGGGCTCACACACACACACACACACACACACACACACACACACACACACACACACACACACCAAGCAGGTCCCTCTGTATTCCTTAAAACTTTCAATTATTTAATATATGATGCCTTTTCTTTGTTCCCTGGTAGGCAGCAGCCCTGAGGCCTGCCCAGTGTCTGTAGCACTCCACCAAAAGGAAGGTGGGAGGGACCCTCCGGTGGTGTCTGGGGCCACCTTGGACTACCACCCAAGGCTGTTTCCCACTAAATGGGAGCTGTAAAACCTGTGGCTTATATAACCCAGCTAACATTCCCCAGCTAATCTGCAGTCTCGGCTTTGATGATCACAAGAAAGCAAAGGTCGCGACCCAGAGATCAAAGTGACAGAAGCCCACACAGTAATTGCTGGTTAGCCTCCATACAGCAGGGCCTTGGACTGTCCTGTGGGTGTATTGTTTGCACGGAGACTTCAAACATGCTGTTGGGGAACTGTGAGCACAATCAGCTGGCCTTTTCCAGTTGGCGGGCCAGTTCATTAATGCTGTAGGTGAGCTCACCTCAGCTCATTAGAGTGAGATCACTGTTGTCCCTCAGAGCATCCTGAGCTGTCCCACTCTGTTTCTTCATCGTGCCTTGGTCTTCAGTGGTGTTTTCTGGCTGTCTTTCTCTCCCTGGAGTTGGGAGGGGGTGGTTATGCAAGGCATGGTTGAAACTGGTTGGTATACTAGGAAGAGACCATATGGGTGCATTTATTGTCAGTCAGCTTTGAGCACAGAGAATCCAAGTGAAGCCGTGTTTTAAGGAGGCGGATGCTCATTCTCATGGCTCAGATAGAGAAACCGAGGCTCTGAAGGGCAGCTCAGAGTCTCATAGCCTGAGCCCTCTGCTCTGCCTTGAAAATTCCCTCACCCAGCTTTTCATCATGGTGGCCTATCTTCTTTTACATTTCTCTCCTTAGTCTTTAAGAGCTCTGGTCTCTTAAAGAAGCTGCACATAAGCCATTGGTGGTTTCTCTTACTGATCCAACACCTTTGGCAGTTGACCAGTATTATTAAACAGAGTTGATGTGATCCAGTTGACAGCAAAGAGTCAGGAGGCTTTGTTGACAGCCTTGTCCCATCCTGGTGAGCTTTGTGGGGGATTGAACAGGGAGAGGGTCATCCATGGCTGCCTTCAGGGCACCAGGGAGAGCGGCAGAAAATTGCACCCTGTCTCTGCACTCCTGGTCCATGGGTGAGAAGGTGTCAGGAAATAACATGGAGAAGCATTGGATGCCATAAATGCCATGGAGAAGCCACTCAGCACTCCGGAGTCTGGTTCTCCTAAGAACCCATGAGAATCTTGAACTGTTTTGGTAAAAGACACAGGGCTTCCAACACCACCAGCAGAACCTAGAGATCCATAGTGTTTTTCTGTGGTTCATGCTGTTACTGGGGAGCAGGCAATTCTTCTGGAGTTGGCAGGACAAGAGAATCCTTTCCTTTCTTTTTGACATCAAGGCTAATAATAATAACAACAACAATATTATTAATAATAATAATAATGCCATTGATATCAGAGCAAAAACAAATTGATTTTTTTAATAATAACAAAAGGATTGGAGTTGTTCCTTCCTCCTCCCAGTTTTAGCTTTGTCCTTAAAGCGTCCTTTAAGAAAATCTACCATTTTACATGAGGAGAGAGGGACCCTGATAATCTCTGGGAGATGGCTTCTCATTTTCAGGAACTCTGTCTCCACTCGGGGACAAATGGGTCTTTAAGCACCTTTGCTGGATCCCCTGCCATCCTGATAACATCCCCTTCCCTATCATAGCCAACAGGGGCTCTAAGTCCCACAACCTCTAGACCCGGGGGCTTCCGCCCAGCCACCTTGAGAAGGTCAGGAAAATTGGAGTTATCCTTTTCAGCTAGGGATGTGAGACTTCAGTTAGACTGATCTCTTCTCATTAAGGAGTGCCCTGGCTTAACAAGCAGTTTTATAAATCTGAAGCTGTCTCCGGGTGTCACAGGATTTATGGACAGGGGGGCTCTGCCATAAAGTGGTTTATGATGGCTGCCTTCTGTGTTATTAGTAGCTGTCTCTTCCTTCGACCATTGCTGTTTGATAATAGCCTTAAAACACCCAGAATTACTTACCTGCAAGTCCCATTCCCCATAGCCCCTGTTGACAGTCTGAATAAGTTTACTGGCCTCTTGTTGTTCTTTTCCTTCAAAACAAACTGATTGGACCATCAATAGCTCCTGTGAGCTGACAGAGGGATGTCATCGGGACTAACCTTTGTGATTGCGGGTTATCTGGGGGAGTTAACCTCCCCGCATTGGTAACTGAAATGTTTTATGTACTATGCAACTTTAGGATACGGCTGTGATAACCCCGGTAACTAAGTCATACATCACAGTAAAGAGATTTGGGTGCAACAAATAACCCTGGATTAAATTTACAAGGGTTGAATTGATATTGTAAAAGCCTTCGTTCTGGGGCTTCGGCAATCTGCTCTTGTGTTTTTATGGCAAACTTGTATTACACTCAGGATTGAAGCTGCCGCTTTTGACACTCTGACATGACCTAGAACAAAGGGAAATAGATCTCCCAAGACCAGCAAGGGACAGGCAGGCTGGAAGCCCGCTGGCTTATCACTTGGCGGGGCTGCTGGAGCCTATTCTAAGTCACCAGGAGAGAGGAAGCCCTGGTGAATGTGACTGTTAGCTGGGCTCTGTGTAGCGCAGGTGCTGGGGCAGGGCAGACTGTTCCCTGAACTGGGAAGGAGACTCCTGGCTGCCTCATTGCGCTCATAATTTCCCAACTATTAGTCCTTGTGGTGTTGTTTCACTAGGACATTGGTTCTCAGCAGGATGGCAGCAGTGACGGCATCACCTGGGAACTTATTAGAAACATAAATTTCAGGCCTCGGTCCAGATCGCCTCAGTAAGGAGCTCTGGGGATGGGCTGGCGTCTGCGTCTGTGCTTAACAAGCCCGTGGGTCACGAGAATGCCTGCTCAAAGTCAAGAACCACTGTGCTAGCATGTAAACGCTGTGCTAGAACGTGGGATGTGGTGAGGGCAGAGGTCATCTGCTGTGGTTCCTCACCTTCTGAGCATCCTGCACAGCTCCTTGATTTAAAAAAAAAAAAAAAAAAAAAAAAAAAAAAAAAACAACTGAAATCTTAATTTTTGTGTATATGTCTCTGTGTACGTGTGAGTATATGCTACACGTATGTGGATGCCCACTGAGGTGAGAAGAGGGTGTCAGACTGTCTGGAGCTACAGTTACGTTTGTTGGGAGCCTCCTGTCATGGATGCTAGTAACTGAACTTAGTTCTTCTGGAAGAACACAAAGTGCCCTTAACTATGAAATTATATCTCTAGCCCCATTTAAAAAATCTAAAAATATCATTTATTATTTGTGTATATGTGTATATATACATGTATGATGGGTGTTGGGGGTGTTTGCTTACCACAGAGTACATGTGGAGGTCATGGGTTGACTCGGAGGAATCATTCTTTCCTTCTGCTGTGGGCCACAGGGATCAAAATCAAACTGAGCAACATCTCACAGGCCCCGCGGGATGAAGATATTCTAAAGAGTCACATGTGCCCTTCCCTCTGGCTATCAGTCTATAGGTTCCAAGAAACTGGAATTTCCTTCAGAATCTTGTGCTAGAAGAAGGAAAAGCCTGGAAGCTTCCAACCAGAGGGAGCTTGTCTTCCAGAAAGAAATTTATAGCTCGTCAGTCTGTATTGCAGGAGATGCCCGAGCTGAGACAAGGGGTGATAGGCAGAACCCTTCCTTGGACAGAACTGCTTAGCTATGCATACCCCTGGCCCTCTATTTAAAACTAAATATCATCTTAGGACCATAAAGATGGACTTGGGGAGTCATCGGATCTCCTTGTTCCTTTTCCCAATTGCCACACTGAATGTACCTCCTTTTTCTGCTTTTCACTATTACTCTGTCTCTTGAATTGGTCTACTGAGAGTGGGTAGCGTATCTGGTTTGTTATCCAGCCAGGGCCCACACTCTGATCCTAACAGGTTGCATAACCCTCTTCTCTGGGAACTCACAGTGGCCCTTAGGATGGAAGCGAAGTCACTCAGCGTCTAGGGGTGATTGGCAGCCTGTGTCATAGGCTGTCTCTTTGACTATAAGAAGAATGTCTGGAAACAGCAGCTCTTTGTCATCTAAAAATTTTTAACTAGCTTAAAAGCCAGCACCTCTCTGTCTTCCTCCTTTGATTTCAGAGCTGTGATCCAAAGTGAGGCGAAATGACAATGCACGGTCTGTTGTCATCGCCGTTCCTGGCAGCCCCATGAAGGCATCTTTCACTCCATCATTAAACATCGGCTGATTTTCTAATACCGATGTTGTCCTCACCTGAATATTCATCTTTTCCCACCCTACACTTAGTGGGTGTCTTTACTCTTTGGAGCGTCACTCCTGACATATTGTTTCTGTCTGTACATGTCTCGATTTGAAAGAGTCTGTTGTCATCAAGACTTCGCCAGTATAAGCAGGAGATGGAAGTTTTCTCTGACAGTCTGAGGCCGGTGGGAATTCTGCTCAAGGGTAGAAAGAACATAGGAGCCCTTTGCCTCGCTTTGGATAAGATCAGAGGTGTGGGGAGGGGTTAGGGAGGGGCTTAGGGAGAAAAGGAAAGGGGTGATAGAGTGAGGCCAGGGAGGAAGCAGGAGGAATGTGGGAGGGAGGGAGGGAGGGAGAGAGAGAGAGAGGAAGGGAGGGAGGGTGGGAGGGAGAGAGAGAGAGAGGAAGGGAGGGAGGGAGGGAGGGAGGGAGGGAGGGAGAGAGGGAGAGGAGAGGAGAGATTGATTATAGGACTTCTGGTCTTGGGATGGACTGTAAAGGAATTTCAGGGGCCCACACAAACCTGGTGACCTGGGACTGTGGTGGTGCACATCTCTAATCCCAGGCACTCCCACAGGGAGATGCAAGGCAGAGACAGGAACCCAAAAGCTCGTGGGCCAGCTAACCTATAGTACACAGTACTGAAAATCAAAAGAGAGACCCTACATAAGTAAGTCGAAGGCGAGAACTGGCTCTGGAATATTGGCCTTTGACCTATGCCCAGTGCCCAAGTGCTTGCTCATGCACATGAAATAATAAATTAATTCATAAGTGAATTAATTAAAGTTAATTACAAAATAATTTCAATATGTTTTGACTTTAAGCGTCCAGGGGGCCTTTAAACTGCTGTCTCTGGCTTTTGAGTGATAGCCAGGTCTTTTACCTGAGTAAGCTTATAAAGGTCACTTGGTGGCATGGAATTACCTTATGGATGGGGGAGGGGGCTCTGGGAACCCAAGGCTCCAGTGGAGAGGGAGGCGCAGTGCATGCCCAAGTACTATTTATACTGATAAAATTTTAAGTGGGTTGCTTTTGAATTTGCTTCTCTGAAGCCTGTTTGAGATGGCGTATCCCTCCTTTTCTCTTTAGTTTTTGGTTATTCTCGGTTTTCTCATAACAACAACAACCATAGCTCAGCCTTGCTGATTTCTAGTTGGTTGTGTATCAGGACATATTTCCAGTTACAGTGAGGAATCCTCTGAGAGTGGAGAGGTCTCATCATCGTTTCTGGATCCCTCGAGCCTAGCAGGTAGTAGGCACTCAAGGAATGTCTGTGCAGCTGCAATGAATGGGTAGGCTGTTGGATCCATTCTTGCCTTAGTTTCCAAGCTATAATAAAGATAAGCCTTGAAGAAGGTTGGGGTTTGTCAGGATAGCCATTACTTGAACAACAAGGAAATAACTAGAAAATGACAGTGTGTTGGACTGGATGCTGATGGTGTCTTCTAGGAGTCTTTAGAATGGAGACATCACTACAGGTTAGAGGTGAGAAGTAGACTGGGGTTGGGATTTGGAAAATGAGAGAATTCTGAGGAGGGGAGTGCAGTAAGGGATGGGTTTCTTTAGAGACTGTCCATTGCTCTTGATGTTGGGTGTTCACCTTGTCTTTGAAAGCGAAAGAGACCCCAAACCATGGCTCATTTGCTAGATAGAGAATGTGGTCTTGATGGGAAGCAAGCGGGCTGATGACTGTTGCTGACAAGAAAGTATAGGCGAGTGTCTATATATTTATTCACTTATTAACTGTCTATATATTTATACATTTATAAACATATACCCTGGCCGAGTGCATCAACTTGTCAATACCCTTTATACACATCTGTTTGAGGGCAATTTGTCACACACATGGCCATTGGCTTATCCTTGGTGGTCCATAAGGGGTACTAATGATTATTTCTAAGGGAACAGAAGCTACCCTGTGTTTGCTGGATATTGAGACCCTAGAAATATCCTCTGCTTCCTGTTTCTCCTCGACAGAGATCATCTCTGAACTACATTGTGGAAATCACACAGAAGTGATGATAGAAAGTACTTAAGACTGTCTTGAATCATCGGTGAAGGAAGCAGTTCTTAGCTACGTGCATGCCCTACTTCTACCCCAAAGCCATCCAGCTTAGTGGGTCTCATTTAAGGTCCTGTCTAGGAAATCCTGGCCTCCAGCCTCAGCTCCAAGGTGCAAATCAATTGTATCAATAATGAGAGTGGTACACATGCCTCCTATTAGTGGTAGTCACATCTATGGTACAACCTGATCAAGATTTAAGTTAGTCTTGCTGAGAACTTTCCATGCTGAAGCAGGGCCCATTTCCCAGAATGGAAGAAAGGGACCCCTACTAGCTGCCTAGTTCTAATGAGCGGTGTATCCACCCTTGAGTCACATGCAATCACCCCTGATATTTGGTTGTATGTCTCTATAAATTACAACCCTTCAAATTTCCCCTGAAGAGGAAAAAGCTGTTTTGGGGGAGAGGGAAAAAGGGAGTGGCTAAGTTCTAGATCCTTAGAGCCTTGTGATGTGGACTCCCAAGGTTCGGACACATGACCCACATCCCTGAGGCTGTCACTCCAGCTTTCTTGAGTCATTTCTGCCTTTTTCTCCCAGGTGCTTTGTTCTGCACAAGTTGCCCAATTTGAAGTTTCTGGATGCCCAGAAAGTCACCAGACAAGAACGAGAGGAGGCATTGGTCAGAGGGGCCTTCATGAAGGTGGTGAAGCCCAAGGTGAGTTGCTACGTCCAGATTTCCTGTGGGGTTTATATCTTACTCTGTTGGTTGCTCCAAGAAGCATGGGTGATGTCTTCCTGTGCATTTAGAAAGCAGTTGTGATCTCACACCAGGCTTCATTCACAGATGCAGAGCTGGCCAGTCATGAAATTGACTGGATAGAATTTGAGTCTCCCCATCACTCAGTCTAAGGAGACCTTATATATAACACAATGTGGTGGTTTAAATGAAAATAGCTCCCATAGACTCATGGTTTTGGATACTGGTCTCCAAGTGATCAAACTGTTTGGGAAGGATTAGGAAGTGTTGGCTTATTGGAGGAATATGCCACTGGGGGTGGGTGGGTTTTGAAGTTTCAAAAGCCCTTGCCATTTCCAGTTACATGGATCAGGAAGTAAGCTCTCAGCTACTGCCCCAGGACCATGCCATGCCTGATTCCTGCCATGCTCCCTGTCATGATGATCATGGACTCACCCTCTGAAACTCTCAGCCTGCAATGAACGGTTTCTTCTATGAGTTGCCTTGGTTGTGATATCTTAGCATAGCAATGGAAAAGTGAGTGAGAGGCGCAGAAACATGAAGGGAGCTCTGTGAAGTTCCACAGGTGTATTTTAGGCCTCCTCAATGCTTTCTTCTCAGCAGGTCTAGAGCTGAAAAAGAACACACTGGCAATTTTGTGTCTCTGGGGGTGGATGCAATCCCTCTTGTCCTTTGGAGGGGCCTCTTGTTTCTTGGTACTAAAAGGGAGTAATTTTCTTCTATCAGAGATGAAGGTTCTTCAGTTCCATGAGGAGTCCTTACCACAGTGGGCAGTGTTTTCTGGTGGTGTGTTGGGGCTGCCCTACATACAGTTGAGCAGGATTTATTGGGAGAGTTGGTTTGGAGTCCTGGATCCAGACACAAGGAAGTTTGAAGGATGCTCACAATAATCTCTCTGGGAGACATTTGGGCCCTTCTAAGAAGTCTGAGCATGGCGAGTGGATTCTCTGACCCTGATGGTGACCCCTTTCTAGAAACTTCACTACCCTGGAGCACTGTGGAGAGCCTTAGTTACTGCCCATGAAATTGCAGCTCTATGTTAAAAATGCTGGCATAGGAATCCTGAAGGTCTAGTTTGTCCTCACCCGGTGACTTATAGCCCTCTGTGCATGCATTGGAAGTGATTAAGCAGGGAAGCAAAGCCAAACAGCTCCAAAACAGAGCAGAACAATGAAACCTCTTCCATCAAGTTATGCTGTTGGCAGCAGACCTCAGGCCACTTCTTCCCCTGAATCCATGAGGTGCGACTGATTTCCTGTTATGCTGAATGAAATTGCTAACAGTTGTGGAAATATATGATATGGAGGGTATAATTCTGGCAGATAAATGTATTGTTACCTGTTTCAGCATGTGGAGAATTAATTGAGTGATTCATTTCATAGCTATTAAAGTGTTAACAGTTCTCCTGATTGGAGCATCAGCCTGACATAGTGCACATGACTGCCTTTAGTTATTCCAGCGTTTGCCATTTTGTCCAAATGAAAGAATTTATCTCCTGGCTTCTTTTCTTCCTCCCTTCTTTCCTTTCTCTCTTTTTCTCCTCTTTTCTTAGGATTTCAGAGCCAGCCAACATCACCAACCCCAGCCAAGTGCAGCAGATGAAGTCTTTGTGCTCCCCTGGGGTCAGAGCCTGGCCACCCTGCCCTCCCCACCCTCCACTTCCACCCAGATCTCTATTCATCTTTCCCTCCTTTGCTTTGGGACTGGAAGCTGGGACACCGCCAATGGAAAGCTGAAGAAGCTGGCCATGTACTGGGATGTTATATTCTGTATGTGCCTGTCTCCCTCTTAAGGTTCTGTGTCTCAGAACCCTGTACACATAGAAGAAAGGAAGGACCACTGACTCAGAGCAGATCATTGGGTGGCCCAAGGGCACTTGGTCACAAATTCTTGAGCTGGAATTTTACCCTTATATCTGACATGGGGCCTGGCCTTTCTCACTTTGCTGTTTTATCCTTGGAGAGAGAGAGAGAGAGAGAGAGAGAGAGAGAGAGAGAGAGAGAGAGAGAGAGAGAGAGAGATATCAATATTTTCCCTGGGGATGTCTTGGCAAACATGAAACTACCCAAGAGAGTCTGAGAGAGGAAGACAGGTGGGGATGGACTGTTTTGTGGTATGGAGATGAGAGAGCCGGAATCCCCTCTTGCCTTTGAGCATGATGGGCGGGGGGGGGGGGGGGGCGGGGGGTGTCCTTAAAACCTGCCATCAGCTGTCTGAATCATTAGCGACATCAGCAACAGTGCTCTGCAGAGTTCCCAATTAGCTTCCAATCAATTATAGAATTAGCACATGTTTGTGTGATTGACTCAAATGCCCTTACTAACTGCATTACACTTAAAAATGCCCATTAATTATTTCAGGAGAGAGACAAAAATGCCCTTGACAAAGCAGCATGGGGATCTTGGCTTTTCTTTCCCTAGAATCACACCATGTTCTAACTGGAATGGACCTCAGAGATCCCTTCTGTTGCTTTGTGGGTGAGGGATCTGGGAGAGAGGCAGAAGCCTGAGGTCCTGATGAGGCATAGCAGTCTTGGGGTTCTGGTTAAGTGTTCTATGTGATGATGATCCTTCAGTATTCCAAGAAGACTCTACGATATTACTGGTTTATCATACTGCACATGTCTGCTGAATGACAGGCAATTCCCTTTTGTCTGCTATTTTCTAAGACATGCGGTAGTATTTTTCCTGTGGATAGAAAGAAGCCAAATGAGTTCTTTGTTGAATTAATAAACTGGGTGTTCAGAAGGCTGCTTCTTGCCTGTTTGCCATGTGTAAAGACACATGCTTGTTCCTATGCTGGTATATATATATATCCTATCTCTCTGTGTGTAAATATGCATATGTATGTTCTGGGAGGCATGTGTACACCTGGAGTCGGCTTCTAAGTAGAGAGCAATTTCCTTCCCTCAAATTGCTAGAGCTGCGCCGTGCACTCTTGCTGAAGACCTATTTTTCATAACAGAAGCGGAATCTCAAGTTGGCTTCTGTCCGTTCTGGGGCAGCAGGGGCCTGTTGTGCTTATTCAGCACAAAGTTCTGATGGATGATCAAGGAGGTTGTGATTTGGGGAGCTGTTTTCATTTTATTCCTGACATAAAGTATTTGGGAGGGTGGAAAATGCCTCTCCAATCACAGCCCTTGCCTTCGAGGTAGGGAACGGGCAGTCTGGGTGTTCTCCGCTGACGCAAATGCAAAGCCAGCCAGGAACTAACCAACTTCCTGTATCACTGAGGTCTGACTTTGGTACCTGGCAGGCCTGGACACTTGAGGCCAAGTTCTCTCCAACTCTTGCTCCTGATGAAACATTTTGCCTCTGTGACTGTGCTTTGCCTTTTGTTGACTCAAAGCTGTCTTTCTTCTGAGTTTGAATTGTTCTGTGGAAAGATGCTGTCATTTTTGACAAACTGATAGCTGATGTTACAGTGGGCTTTTTCAGACACACAGGCACAAACTCTTTCTCTGTCTGTCTGTCTGTCTCTGTCTCTCTCTCTCTGTCTCTCTCTCTCTCTCTGTGAGAGAGAGAGGGGGGGTGTTTAATGGACCTACAACAGTTAGGATTTACTCATTTCCCAGAATTTTAAAGAAAATATCCATCTTAGTCAAATATTGGCCATCGAATCATCATGTCATTAGCGTGAGCATTGAAGTAGACACCGAGAAGCTCAGGGGCCCCAGGGAAGGCATCTGGAATGACCAGACCACGACCCCCATTGCTGCACTGGGTAATGAAGATCAAAGGGACACAGAAGCCTGTCCAGGAGGGCGCGGATGGCGACACACCAGCCCTGCACATCAGAGAAGCAGCTCAACATCCCGACAGTCACAATTGCTTAATTATGTCCTGGCTTTGTAATTATTCATCCCTGTTCTGGCAAAGAGCACAGTTGTCATTTCTTTGACATAATTATTTAAAGCCGAGCCCTCTTGTTTACATGCACATACACAAAGTTGGCTGCCGACTGTTTAATCTTTGGAACTGTAGAGGAACCATGGGGGGCGTAGACACAGGGGGCACTGGGCCGAGCATCATGGCCTCTGTTGGAAAGCATTTAGGTACATATGACTTTGCTTGTTTCTTTGGTCATTTCCGTACAGTGAAAGTGAGGTTAGTGTCTATGTTTGAGTCTTAATGTGAACCGGTATTCTGCATTCCTTATGGAGCATGCCTGGGTTCCCAGAACGTGTTATGTGTGACTTGCATATGTGTAAAGCTTTGGCTACCTTGTGTTGTAGTGATTATTGTGTCTTCAGATATTGAGAAAGGTGAGGTGGGAAGACAGGAGAGGAAAGAGGGAGGGGGGAAGAGAGGGAGAGAAGTAAATTGGCAAAGGAATAAGCTTCAGTGTACCTGCCCTGGAAATACGCTCAGTTCTCATCCTAAACTACATATGGACTATTCCTGTGTCCAAGAATCACCTGGTCCTATGACTGCTCCATGTAGTCCCAATCTTGACATTCGTGGTCAGGTACAAATTCTCCTATGTGAAGTCAGTTTTCCTCATCTGGCCTTTAGGAGTTTCTAAGGGGCAAGACAACGTGAGTTAATGACAGGAAGTGGAATTAAGGGAATCCAGTTCTTTGTTGGTGAGGAGGCCCCCCATTTCTGAGATACCAGCTCCCTGAAGCTGTGAACGGGGCCTGTTTTCTTCCATCCTGCAGCACACATGCTTGGCTTATAGCAAAGGCTCAGTCAGTCCTTACTGAGGGCAGGAACCATGGACAGCAAAACCCCTTGAGAGATTCATCCCGAAAGCCTGACCATCTCTAGATGGAGAGAAGATCATTGCCTTAGTTGGTGAATGGTCCTTACTTAGTTAGTAAGCCTGTGGATTAGCCCAAGAGACAGATTCTGGGTTGGCTGTTTACTGTTCCAGATCTACCTGGAGTTGAGGAGAAGACCTGTGGCTGCCATACTCTCCGTCTCCCAGTTTTCCTCTTGAGCAGCAGTTCTGGGTGAGGCGAGGGTGTGGTCTGTAACTCCTGTAGCCCATTCCCAAATGTGCTCCCAACTTCTCCTTCTGTCTGTCAGAACACACCTCCTTCTTGTAAGGCTTGGAAAATGAAGAAGTGCTTTTCTCAGAAGTATGTTGGGGCTCTTACAAGTCTACATAAAACAAAAAGGCTATTCCTCCTTTGTAACTGCTGCCATAGTGATTATCTGCCCTTACATGGAACCCTGCTGAGTGGCTTGCTTTGGGTCGTGAAATCAGATTATTTTGATGCTTAATCTAGTGTTTTCATAAATTTTATGTTATTCTAAACTAATGTACATATGTCTTTGATCTCTTCAGTTACCCTTAACCCAAGTACAAACATATGAAACAGCTTTTCAAAGGGCTGTGAGATGGCTCAGCAGTTAAGATCACTGTGTACTCTTCTAAAGGACTTGGGATTGATTCTTAGCACCCAAATGCTGGCTCACAAATGCTGGTCTGTGACTCTAGTTCCAGGTTATCAGATGCCCTGTACTAGCCTATACTGGCACCAGATACACATATGCTACAAATACATATACTCGGGCAAAACATCCATATACATAAATTAATTAATTAAAATTAAAATAAAAGTCAATCAGAGGCTATCTCTAGATTTATAAAAATTATGAACATTTAAACTGCATTTTATATAAATCTAGGTCTTTTCATAAACAAATTTTTGTAAGCCACATGTATAGTTCATGTAGTTAACTAGATAGTTAGCCAACATAAGTCCGAAGTTCTCTGCAGTGCCAAACATCCAGAACAAAAGCTATAAATGTCATTTGATTTTCTAGATGTTTCTAACAACCTAACTGTGTTTGTGTTCTGTGCTTTGTTTCTGTTTCTGCACAGATGTTTCTTGTCTTGAGACACACTCAAATTCTATTTTCAGTTACTTTTTAAAGAGAAGGAAAATTTTTTTAATTAATTTCTTTTTTGGAAAATGCTTAGGCAACATGTTTAGAAACAGCTTTGGGAGCCAAACATTTGTGGTTTGTTTATTTTTCATTATTGTTCCCGACTCTACTGTTTGTCACATTCGTTTGAGGGGGAAATCTCTGATGGATTGTGTATCGCTGTTGGTTCACACCGTGGCATCTCCTGTCTTGAGGAAATGCCTTCAGAGCATTGTTCTTTGGAAGCAGTTTCCAAGGGCTTGCATCAGGGTAGCTGTGAGCTGGAGCAAAGACAAGCAGTAGCAGGCACCCTGCCTTCAGATGGAGAGCGGAAGCTCACAATGAAGATGTCTCTACAGGTTCCATGCTGCTGTAACAAAACACCACACAAACACAAAGTAAGAAAATGGGGTTTGGTTTGGTTCCCAGTTTGAGGTACAGACCATCATGCTGGAGAAGGCATGATGGTCAGAGCTTGAGGCACCTGGTCACATGGCATCCACAGTAAGGAAGAGAGAGGTGAATATTGGTACTTAGCTAGCATTTTCATTTACTTGAAGCCTAGAACCCCAACCCATGTAACGTACCACTCACATTTATGGTGGGTTCTCTCACCTCAATTCACATAATCTAGAAAGTTCCTCACAGCCATGCTGAGGTATTTTCTTCTTTGGATATTCTAGACCCTGGGAAGAAGTTGGCAATCAGTGTTAACCATCAAGGATGAGGAAAGTGATACAAATTAGAGATTCTTCTAGAATACTCTGAGCATACCGTAGAAGCTCTGCATGGACTCTCAGGCCTAGGAAACAGTGTTATATTTCCAATGGATCCAGTGGTTTTTATAATATCCTCACAACCTCATCTACTTGTCCCGCTGTCTGCTTTCTGAAGTGATCATTTTGGTCCAAGATATCTGAATAAGACAAAAGTATCATAGAGGTGGGACTCTTTAAACATGAGTGACGAGATAAAGACCTCTAGGAACCTTCACTATGTCTGGAACCCAAGAATGGGGTGAAGTATGCCAGAGTGTATTCTGTCTAAAATCAATGGTGCCCTTCTCTCTGTCCTTGCTGTGGGAACTCCTGTAAGGGAGGAATACTTTTCTCTTATCTACTGCCCTTGACCTTGGCCACTTAATGCTTTGGCCAATGATATGTGAGTGGAAGTGACAACCTATCAATTCTGGGTCAAGACCTGAAACACCATGTGTTTCTACTTACTGACTTTGTAAGTTTGCCATCAACTATGAGAATAATGTGAGAGACACACTGAGCAAACCTGGACCCAACCCATAGCCTGAAACCAAAACCTTTAGTCTACCATAGACCTATGCATCAGGAAGGAATGCCTATTGCAAGCCACCAGGACTGAGCCAAGAATGGGTGAAGAGCCTGACTGATACATGGATACCTTCCCATCCACATGTTCTTTCCTCTCATGCTTCCTGACAAAACTCAGAAGTAAATGAGGTGATTGTAGTCTATAGCACTAATTCCTGCAGGCTTCCTGATGCTAATTAGGACAGCAAGGCCTATCTAAGAGCTGCCTGGCTGCATAGTAGTACTTTACTAAATGCCTAGAAACTTTCCTGGTGGTAGTTCGAATAGCACCTAGCATTCACCCAGTGTTCACTGTCTACTAGGTATTTCATTAGCTACATAATTAGTACATGTCTCAAATCTATAATTGAGGAAGCTGATAATTGGAAATTATACACATCTAGATTCATGGAGCAGGGGGATGATGAGGGTGTCCCTTGGATCTGTCCATGCCCCATAGCTCATGATTTTATCCTTGTATATCTTACTTTAGGACAGTCAACTTCAAACCTTGGGATCTTCCCATTATATATCTTAAGTTTTATAAACTAGGTCTAGATAAATGTGGAGGCCAGACCAAAAAAATCAGGGAGACCAATAGGAAGAAGATGACAAGGGGATCGGTGTGATTCTCATGCTGATATTGTGACTCCATGCCCTGAGACCTTTGGTGACATGCATGGATAAGAGACTAAGGAAGCAGGCAATGGAAGGCTCTGCATGTTAGGCCTAGTTTTTGATTTCCTCTTAGGGTCAGGATGGCCCTTCTTACCTGGGTTTGGAGTGGCAGGAATGGTTGAGTATGGTCATCTTTGGGTTCTTGGGTATTGGGGAGAGGAAGCAGTAGAGCTTTGTATGGGATATGGGGTGTCATCTGGTCTGAGGTAACCCGGCACTGAGAGCACCCACCTTGGTGTTGGTGCTTAGATAGGCACTGGGGTTGAAGAGGTGGAACTGGAAGCCTTCTCTCCCAGGATGGTGGGAAAGATCTGTGGTGGCAGTGTTGATAGTGGTGGTGTGGGTGTCGGTGGGGGAGGGATGATAAGATACTCAGAGGCAAAAGTGAGGAGAAGGCCAGTGGTATCTAAGATCTCAGAGTGACTGTCATCGCTGTGAGTCCTGACACCCCCCAATGTCCCTTGGCATGTTCTTACTCAAGAGATTCATTCCCCTATGGGATCTGTGACCTTAAGCTTATGAATCTGAACTAGGTTGTGAAAGGTTCCCATTCGTGTGATTGCCGGTAATGAGGATGAATCTTTAAGAGCCGTCTGTATCAGTAATCTACACAGTTCCTGCTCGATGGTTCTTCAAACCACTTTGAGATCTATTTATTTTTAAGTTATGTGCATGTGTATTTGCAAGCATGTGTGCATTTATAAATGTCATGTGCATGCCTGGTGCTGGTGGAGGCCAGGAGAGGGCATCTGATCCTCTGGACCTGGAGTCACAGAGGGTTCTAAGACATCCTGTAGGTGCTGGGAATCCAGCCCAGGTCCTTTATAAGAGCAGCCAGTGCTCTTAACCACAGTCATCTCTCTTGATCCATTTGAAAAGGTTTGGGGAGTCTCACAGCTTAGAGTTCTATGTTTAAAAATTAAATTTGAAAGAGAAGAGAAGGGAAAAGGAAGCAAATAAAGATCTCTCCTTGCAAATGCTTAGGTAATCAAGTCAAGCAGCCTCACTGGAGCTTAAGCTATCCTCACCAAACTAAGCTAACCATACTTGATGTTCCATGTGCAGCTTGGGGCCTGGGACATGGGCCTTCTCTCTAACCAGCTGTGTGATGAACTTGAGTGAAACATTATCCTTAATCTATTTCTTTCCACCTACCTGCTCCGACATCATCCTCATGATCCCAGGTCATGATGAGGAAGAGTGGGTCGGGAATGCAGGGGCAGCTGATCCCTGACAAAGGGAAAAGTCAGTGAGTGCTGTGAGCAAGACCATGTGAAGGCTAGCTCACGATGGCACTGGTGCTCCTGTGCCAGGGTTGTGCCAGCACCTCTTTCTGGCATCCCGCTGGACTCTGTCGCTCTGTGGAGCTCTGCTGCTTGTAAAGTCTCCCTGAGTCCATGGACACAGCATATTGTAGGAATTAAATCGGTACGTAATCAAGCCTCTTATGTGACAGGTAAATCTACAGAATGGATAGGCCAGTGCTCAGCCACGGAGATGCCAGGCCCCAAGGGCAAGTCATCACATCATTCTGAAGCTAACAGTTGGACATCAGCATTTACACATTCACGTTGCATGTTGGCATGGCAGATGAAGAAGGAAACCATGAGGATGGCGTGGGCCCATCTATTTGGGAGTTCTGCTTATTTCCAAGTCACCATTGTTAGCAGCAGATGAGGGAAGTTTAAGCAGAAGGTAGAGAAGAAAACTGACTAAAGCTGAGAGTTGTGATTCTTAGCTATTAACCCCGAGCGAAGTTGGAGAGTAGGAAGAAGCAGGGAGATGATGTAGGGCTATCCAACTCAAACGAAATAAATAATTTCATAGAGTTGAAAATGAGAAGTTGAGGCTGGCTCAGCAATAGAGGAATTGTTAGCACATGCAAGGCCCTGAGCTCCATTTCTAGATCCCTGACCCCCCCAAACATGTAATGGAAAGACAAAGAAGCAGCTTTGGGCAGGAGGGGGAATGTAGCGCAGTGACAGAGTACTCCCTTAGCATGTGTGAATGCCCGTGTTCGATCCCCAGCAGTCCCTGAAACTCAATTCATTTGAAGAAGTAACTAAGAATAGCACCCCATCTTCCTGAATGTGTGCATGCATGTGTGCATGAGAGAGAGAGAGAGAGAGAGAGAGAGAGAGAGAGAGAGAGAGAGAGAGAGAGAGAGAGGGGAGAGAGAGAGAGAGAGGTGGGGGGTTATTGCTAGCAGGTAAGCTTTGGGTAAATAGCAGGATGCAATGGTGCACACCTTAATTCCCCAGAGGTGGAGGCATGAGGATCTTTGAGGTCAAGGCCAGACTGCCCTATAGAGCTAGTTGCAGGATAGCCAGGGCTACACAGAGAGACCTATTTTGAAGGGAGAGAAAAAAAAGGAAGAAAGAAAGACAGAAAAAAGAGCCTTAATTATGGCATTTCCTTCTATAAACTGGGTTTATTGAGTGGTAGATATCCAGAAGGAAAAAAGCCCTAATTCTCTTTCAAATAAAGGATCTCTGCCCCTAGAGGCACCCCTTTGTCCTGAAAGCTTCGTTCAGGAGTAGAATTTGTTTTTTCCCACCTACAACTTGGAGTAATGTCCAAATTCATCCACAACTATGGGATCCAGCTTGGAAACATGTGACTGCCCCTGCACCCAGGGAGCGTGTTTGCTGTCCACCATTTTACCTACGTAGGGTCAGTGTAGATGACCTTTGGGGACCCATGAACCTTCCTCCAGTCCCTATGTGTCCTCTCTCTCCCTCGGACTATGACAAGTGGCTCAGGAGCACAGGAGGGCCGGTCTGCCCTTGGGGTCCCCAAAGGCTGGGGGAACAATTTGCTCCTCCATTCTCTCCTCTGCTTCTCACCCAGAGCATTTGAGAGGAGCAGACAGGGCAGACAGAGGTGCTCTGCTGCCTCTCATGTTAACCGAGCCTTGCTCGGTGCCCTTGTCAGCGACAGCAATTTTACTCGGCCTTCTCACCAAGGAAGCTTTAGGGTAATTTTATTTTTCATGAGCATTTTAAAATATGGCAGTAAATTTTGAGCTACATTACCTGAATTAGAACTCATTATTTCTTTTCAGCAGCAGACTAATGCTCTCTGATGAGGCTCCGTGTGTTGGTGTATGTGTTGGTGTGTGTGTGTGTGTGTGTGTGTGTGTGTGTCTGTCCATCTGTCTGTCTCTCACACACACACACTCATATATAATGTCTTTTTTGGATGTGTGGAATTTTAAGTGGGGCTTGTACCTAACCTACACATGTCACCTCTTACTTTTTGTTGTTGTTAGGCACTCCGGAGTATCACAGAGGCTATCTGGCTGGGTGACCTGTCCCATATTTTATTTGGCACCCTTTATTCATTCCTCCCACCCACTCAGCTTTTGTTTTTGTTCTTGACATGGTTCAAGAAGTTGCCTTTAGCTATTCTTTGAGGAAGGTTTACAATCTGAATGCAGAATAGCTGTTGTACTCCACAAAACACCTACCATTCCTCACCTGTCTGTGGACTCTGTTGGACTTGCTGTTCCCTGTAGCAGGTGGGTATACGCCACACTTCATGACTGTGCTCGGTATTGGAGTAAAGGATGAGCCTATACCTCAAGCTATCTGTCTTTCCATTGTGAAGGCAGGTGCGACAGTGTGTCCTGCAGTGTCTGTTGTGAGGATAGAGTGGTGGAATCTGTGGACAGCACAGGCACTCTCTTTCATGCATAGAGATGGACAGTTAATGTTTTCAGTTGTGCCATTTCCAAACAGTCTGTGACCTGGTTTAGAGAGGGTGCTTTTGGTTTAAAATAGATGTTGGGATATGTAGTATGCATCAGTCACCTCAGATGCTGTAACAAAATGCCTCAAGAGGCTAAATAAGCATGACTTCATTTTCTTACACTGCTAGAATTCTAAGATGTGGATGTTAGCATGGTTTGGTTCAGGTGCTGGCTCTCTTCCTGGCATTACCAATGACTACCCCCTTGTTCCTTATGCTCTGTTCTCATGTCTAGATATGGAGAAAACAAAAAGAATATTTCTTCCTGTTCTTATAAACCACAGCCCTATTGGATCAAGGCTTCACTTAACGTTAATGACTTCCTTGGGGTTGTGTCTCTAGAGACAGTCACATTAGATTTTGAGATTTCAACAAGTGAATTTGTGTAGGACACATTTGAGCCTCTAATGGAGGGCCCTGTTCCTACCCCACATGATTTCACTGAGTATATATATATATATATATATATATATATATATATATATATATATATATATATAAAATTGGCAAGGCTTTCACTGAGCATCTATTTCCTGAATATGAGGGGAGAAAGGAGAGCATACATTCTTCCTGGGGAGGACTAGGCTACTGAATTTGGGAGTCTTATAGCACAGAGCAAAGCCATTTTGCCATAGGAATGGTGGAAAGAGGTATGCAGGCCCAAGGAAGCATTCAAGGTTCAGTGTAGAATGGACAACAGAAGAGGCTTCAGGTGACTGATAGACTTGAAAGGACAAGAGGACACAGGCCTGGTAGACAGGACAGCTGCAGGGAAGTCTCCTCACAACCCCAGTCAGCAGAAGGATGGCTGATGCAGAAGTAAGCTCTTAAGCCCTTTCATTTGGATGACCTCGGACTCAACTCTCCTAATCCCCCTCCAACTCCCTTGGCAAATCTGGACGTCAAGGCTGAGGTTTAGATCCTGGAATCTGTCATTGGGATCAGGCTTCCTTCAGCCTCAAAGCAGAGAGAAAAGGCTGGAGAGTGAGGTAGGGGGCTTATTAGCCATGTCCAGAGAATATTATCTCATCTTTAGAAGGGCTTTGAAACCCAAGGTGGAGATAGCCGATCTTGGGATAATTACAGAACAGCCAAGTGCTGAATTACACAAAGCCACATTTAAAAAAATATATCTGCAAAGTATGATGTGTAAGAAATGAGCCTGATTTCTACATGCTTTCTAATTTTTAGTCAGGGCTGCTTGGGAAAAGATTAAGTTACGAAGGACTCTTTCCTTCCCTGCATTGAGAAAAATTCCATGGCCAACTTGCAACTTGTATTTAAATGAGAGAGGCCGAACAGGAAGATCAGGGATTGTGTTTTGTGCAAATGAAAATGTGCAGTGGGAAGAAAACAGACCCATGGAGGAAAGAATTCTCCCTCTTTCTCTCCCTTCCCCTCTCCCTCTCCCTCTTCTTCCAAGCGCCGTGGGATTAATGTGCAACTTTGTTCATGTAACTGCTACAAACAGTTCACTGTGTAGGCCAAACACTCTCTAATGCAGTAAAATTAAGAAATAATACACTTTGAAAGTGATTTATGAGTGTGGTTAAACTGCCAGATTTACAAAGAAATAGTTCAGATCTTGGGAAGCCTCAGGAGTCACGTCAAAAATGAACTTGACCATGATTTAAACTGCTACTTTTCTTACATGACATTTAATATGTGTACTTTAGAGGCCCATATGTCTTTAATAAAATAGCATTAAGTTTTAAATATGATATGAATGCAGCCAGTTTCTAAATTCATAACCTTTTCCACAACTCCAAAATGCTAACCAATAAGGGAGTCATACACGCAATAAAACATAAACCTTAGAAAATAGCTTTTTATTAAAATGGTTAGGCAGTTGGCAGCTGGATTGCAGTGTAATAAATACTTACAGCGCTGTGGGTTTATCAGACGTTGTTTACCCTGCTAGCAACTGGGACCAGACAACTAATTATAGACCCTGTGCGAAAGTACTCCGTGCTCAGTCCCCAAAGTGTGTCAGAGAGGGAGAGTAGCCGGCCTGAGAGCCTCAGTCCAAGGACTGGTATTCAGATCCCTGGCTAGCAGTTAAAGATGACCTTGGATGAGTTCCCCTCATTTCTCTGACTTTGAGCTGTGTCATGGTGGAGACAGTACCATTTGCCAAATGGATGTATGTTAATAATAAGAAATGTAGCCCATAGTAGTGGTTCAGTTAAAAGCCAAAGAATTGTTGGGGGCTGGAGAGGTGAGTCATAGGTTAAGAACACTCACTAGGCAATAAGGAACACTGGAGTTTAAATCCCAGCATCCATATATGGAGCCAGATGCTCCACAAATGCCTCGCACTTCAGCTATGAGGGACCTGATACAAACACAGGAGTGTGAACCTGTACACACATGAGCACACACACACACACACACACACACACACACACACATACACATACACACACACACACACACACACACACACACACACACACACACAGATCAAATAAAATAATAAATCCTTAATATGTTTTCAAAAATCAATTCTTTAAAAACTCTTTCAGTTGTTAATGAGTTAATTTAGGGCAAATCTTCATTGAGAATCTATTCTGAGTTCCTGAAGCAGTTAGGAAATTTGAGCCTCTCCGGGGCTCAGTGTCATCTTTGTGGAAAGATTTGGAGGATCTGAGCCTCTCAGAGGCTCTGGCATGTTAGAAAGGCTTGGTTCACAGGCATGAGACTCAGTTCGTACCCATTCCTAGAGATGGATGTGGACAGTTCCATGCTGCCTTGCCTTGCCTTTGTGTTTAGAAGCTTTGGAGTATAGTCATAACAGACCTGCCGGTGCTGTAGCTGCTCTTCCTGTGTGTGTGACTGTCTCAGCAGGGTCTCAGAGGGACATCTCTGACATGTGGTCCTCAGTCTCTGTGTCCTTGCACACCTGTGTATAACATGCTTTTCCGTGTCTCATCTGCAACAGCTGGCCTGGGGATGTTCTGGCAGGGTTTGTCCACACAGCCAATGGATAATAATCCACAAACTAGTTTTCAGGACAGATCCCTACATTTTCTAAAATGGGGGCTGGGAGTGATAATTCAGCCTGCCTTTGAACCTTGGAACACAGACATCTGTGTGTTAGTCAGAGACAAAAGGCCAAGAAACCATTTTATTTTATTTTATTTTTATACATTTAAAAAAGAGTGGTATGATCCTATTAAAAGATATCAAGGTGGTTTGGATGAGAATGGCCCCGTAGGCTCGCAGGGAGTGGCAATATTTGAAAGGATTAGGACATGTGGCCTTGTTAGAGTATGACCTTGTTATATATAGCCTTGTTTGAGGAAGTGTATCGGTGGGGGTGGGCTTTGAGGTTTCAGAAGCTCAGGCCAGGCCCAGTGTCTCTCTCTTCCTGCTGTCTGCTGATCTGGGTATAGAACTCTCAGCTACCTCTCCAGCACCACGTCTGCCTGCATGTCATCATGCTTTGCACCACGACAATAATGGACTAAATCTCTGAAACTGTAAGCTAGCCTCAATTAAATGTTTTCTGTTATAACAGTTGTCTGCCTTGGTCATGGTGTCTTTTCACAGCAATAAGCCCCAAGACAGATATTAACAAAGAAAATCATTCCTGTGTACTCCCCGCATACCAACTTTACAACTTTCCATTTTCTTCTCTCCCCCTTGCCACAGATTTTAGATATTGAAAACTTTACTTTCCAACTAATATTTTTCTTGTTTTCTCCGTATTCTTCCAATGATTCCTATCACAAACTGTGTAGTTCTCTGTCATATTTATTCTGAGTACCATCAATTACCACACCGTGTTTCCTCTATTTCTCTATTCATTATGCACAATATGGGTAGTTGTATGTCTGTATCTGTGTGTATGCACATGTGTGTTTACTTTCAGTTTCTTATCTGGGATAACATAACCTCTCCATGCTTATTTGAATGCAGGTGTGACCCTGTGAACCTAAGGTGCTGGATTGAATTCCAGGGTGCTACTTTTCAAGTTGATGGTCTGTTTCTGGTGAGACATTGCATCCAACCAGGCTTGAAAGAAGTGGGTCTTGAGTTACATTTCCTACTTCAAGACCCCCTTTGGAATGGGTTTTCTAGAGTCTCATTGGTCTGTATGGCTTCGCAACAATGGCTTAGACTCGGTAGGTGCGCCTACAAAGCACACATTGACCTGCTAAGTTGCAGTCCAAGGGAATTATGGGTTCCCCTGAGCATCCCGAAAATTATTAACAGCATGAAGTCCTGATCAGTGTGAATGTGCCTTCAGACTGTTAGCCAAATCTTTGCATAATACCAATCAT
Source organism: Peromyscus leucopus (assembly GCF_004664715.2). NCBI lineage: Eukaryota > Metazoa > Chordata > Mammalia > Rodentia > Cricetidae > Peromyscus > Peromyscus leucopus. The sequence continues at coordinate 80,359,781 of NC_051070.1, read as the reverse complement.
TCTACCTATAAAAGCACAAATATGTTATTGTTCTCAATAGGCAATTTAATGCAGCTTTGGGGAGGAAAAAAGAGAAAAGAAGATTACAGGCTGGCTGATCTTGCTTTTATTTCCCTTAAATCTCTCCACACTTCTCAGGGGTTGGACTTGTTTAAACACTGTTTGCAACTGTGCAGCCAGTGTGATTTGGAAAGCAAATCAAACTAAACACAAAGTCTTCATCGTGTGCTGTTTTTAAAGGATTTCATGCATTTATTCCAAATATATATTTCTCCCCGAGTGGTTCTGAACCTATAATCTTTTCCTTGTTACATTTCTTTTGGCAGGGAGGGGGGCCAAGAAGGTGACTTGGTTGGGAGTGGAAAGCTCCATTAAGAGCTACCTCCTCCGTGTGCGCTGCTGTTCACAGCAGCCCTATTAGGGCTAATTATTTTCAGGTTTCTATCAAAGGGGGATATTTGAGCTGACAAAAAAATGCATTATTTGGAAGAAAAGTGGCCTGTTTAAATAAGAAAGGGATCACTATTATCTCCACCTTCCCTTCTCCTCCCAGTTACCAGCCTTTGTAGGGAAAAGGGGCTGGAGGGCCCCTTAGGAGTCTTTAAGTCAGAGAAGGTTCCAGGAGGCTGTACATGCTAAGATGCCTGGTACCCCAAGAAGGGAGAATGCATTTTCTCTTCTTGCCGCAGCTCACCTGGATCACTCACTGGGGAGCTGATATTAGTCTAAAATTTGGTGACCATTGATGTGTGCTGGAGAGATTATTAGTTGGTAAGTTGAGTGTATTAGTCAGGAAACTCTATCACTAAAAACAATGTTCCCCAGATCTAGGCAGTGTGGTCCACTGAAAATTCCTATGTGGAGAATGGGAGCTGTGTCTGATCAATCGGGGCTCCAGGCTCTTTCCACACAGTGACCATGCATTTTTCTTGTTCCGTGGAGTCCTTCACTGTACTCAGCTTGTTGGTAGAACAAGATTGAGAGCATGGAGGATTGTGTGAGATTGATTCACTGGCCTTGTCTTCAAATGGCGTGTTTCACTTCTGCCTGTCTCCTGTGGTCTAGAATTTAGGGATATAAGCATTCTTAACTGACAACGAGAGTGAGCCTGGAGAATGTGACCCATAGGAGTTTTAATCTTGATTCCCCCAAACTTCAGTGCTGATGCTTGTACTCTGGGGCCCTCAGGATGGGACTGTGTTTAGCTATGGGACCTTTAGAGAAAGGATAGAGTTCAAAAGAGGCTGCAAGGGTGATACTAACCCAGCCTATCCTGTGTCCTGATATGAAGGGAGATTAAGGCACACACAGTGACACTAGGGTCTTACCAGGCACCGAGGGACAACCACTGGGAGAAGCAGAAAGAAAGTAACACCTTGGCCTTGAACATGTAGCTCTGGAGAGATGAAAAAACTAAACTTGTGTTAGTGAATCATCTAATCTATGGTGTTTTGCTGTGTTGGTGCTAGCACACGAATGTACCACCTCCCCCAAGTCTCTCAAAGCAAATGTGAACATGCTTGGTGAACTCTGCCCCACTGAGCACTCAGGTGATGCTCCACTCCAGCAGCCACCTTACTGGGAATCATGGGTGAGTCCTTCAGGCCTCAATTATCCCACATTTCATGGGCAAAAGCTCTGGGCTTCATGAGCTCTGAGAATCCACTCATTGCTTTGAGGTCTGGCCTCTGCATAGACCTTCACCCAACATCAGGGTCAGCTCTGAGTCCCCCAGCAGTATCTGAGGAGCTTTCCCTGGGGACTGTGCAGGAAATGCCATGGTGATGTGCCCAAAGACACAGGTTTTAGAGTTTTTGCAACCTGGTTTCACACTCTGGAAAACTTGTTTTCTGTGGGACTTCTGGGATGGCAATCCCACCAGGATTCTTCTTTCTGCTCAAGATTGCTTTGGCTCTCTGGAGTCTTTTCTGTTGTCACATGTATTCTAGGATTATTTTCTGTTTCTGTGAAAAGTGACAAACCCATGACCAACACAATCCTAAGTGGTGAAAAGCTCACACAATGACATTACAGTCAGGAATGAGATCCCTCTGCTCATGATCACCAGTCACTGTTGGACATAGTGTTTGTTGGAAGACTAACTGGGGGAGTAAGGCAGAAAAAAAATTAAAGGGATACAAATAGGAAAAGAAGACATGAAATTATCCTGGTCTACAGATGATATAATATACATAAAAGATCCTAAAAGTTGCACCAGAAAATTCTAGAAATAATTGACAACTTCACCAAAATGGCAGGCACAAAGCATGCAGAAAGAGATCATGGACACACTCTAATTTACAATAGCATCAAAGACAATACAGAAGCTTGAAATAAATCTAAGCAAGCAGGTGAAAGACCTGAACCATGATAGCTTCACATTTCTAAGGACTGAGAAAGGCACTAGAAAATGGAAAGAAGATATACTGTGTTCATGGATTGGTAGAATTAATTTTGTGAAAATAACCAGGCTACCAAAAGCACTTTATAGATTCAATGCAAACCCTATCAAAACGCCCATAACATTCTTCACAGAAATAGAAAAAAAAGTCCTAAAATTCATATATAACCAGAAAAGACCCTGGAGAGCCAAAGCAATCTTGAGGAAAAAGAAGAATACTTGAGGGATTACAATTCCAGACTTCAAGATATAATATAGAGCTACAGTAATCAAAGCAATATGGTACTGGCACAAAAACAGATACAATGGAATAAAATAGAAGACCAAACATGACTATTCATAACCAAAGCCATCTGATAGTTGACCAGGAGGACAAATACACACACAGGAGAGAAGACAGCGTCTTCAGCAAATGGTTCTGGGAAAACAGGATGTACACACTCAGAAATAAGAAGTTAGATCCACATCTATCACCCTGCACAAAAATTAGATCCATGTGGATCAATACCTCAATGCCAAGTGGATAAAATCTGAAACACTAAAACTGCTAGAAGGAAACAGGCAGTTCCCTACAACATATAGATGTGGGAAAGGATTATCCAAACAGGACTTCATCTGTGAAGGAATTAAGGCCAATAATCAACAATTGGGACCTCATAAAACTAAAATGTTTCTGTACCGCTAAGGAGTTTACTTTTTCAAACCGTCATCCTGTGAATCCTGCATGTGAAGAAGGAAAAATGCCAACTTTGGGAAGCATTTTCAGGAACACTATAGCATCAGATCCTCAGGATTCTGTTAAAGAATGGAGGACCCATTTTGGAGCTGATGATGTTTTCCAAACAAATAGACATATCTGCATCGGGATTGGATGCATTGCCTTCAAATGTTCCTGAACCTGCCCAGTGGAGACTGTGTTGGTTTGCCTAGTCTGGGAGCCAGCTTACTCTTCTTTATGCTCCAGGTCACCCAGAATTCTTTTGTATACTGGGAGACACTGACAATGCCCTTGAAATAATGCGTACCCTCATGTGTTCAGATTGCTTCAGCTCCCCTTTTCAAACCACTAGAACTTGGTTTTAAATGCTGCAGGAAGGTGTTTCGTGTACCCCAAAGACCCCAAAGCATAGGTTGAGGGGGGAGGGAGGAAAAGAAAGGACCATTCTCACCCACTGGTTCTGTTGACCATTCTTGAATTTCAGATCCTGACTCCACCCCTCTTCCAGGAGCCCATGGCAACCAGAAGCTTCTCCAGGAGAGGAGGAAAAAGATATTTTATGTCACTTTTATTCAAAACAAGCTTTGTAGCAGGGTGAACTTTTGAGATGAACCACAGACAGGAGAAGGTCTTTAAGCCATAAGAAAATGACAGTGAGTTCAGATTTTCTACTCTCCCTCTCCTGGAGGGTGGGTTATCTGTCTTTGTCATGGCTAATAGCAATTTATGCTGTCCATGACCACTGGAAGGAAAAAAAATCATATTTAAAAAATGAACTGAGACAGATTCCTTCTCTATTTGGAACCAGCTCATGCTGTGCAGAAGGCAGTAGAATATTCAAGGTCATGGTCTCCCAGTCTTTACTGGGAGGTTGTCATTTATTTATGATCTTATCATTTAGATTTCAAACTTAGGAGACATTCTTCTGGAATCTTTAAAAAGAAAGAGACTTTGGGTTTTTCAGGATAAAAGGAGCTTCTTAAGATCTTCCAGTTTTCAGGAAAGGGGGTGTTTCGTAGCTTGTCAAGCATCAATAACACTGTCACCCATAGAGCAAGGTGGAAAGAAATATGACTGGAGCCTCAAGATTGAGAGTGTTTCAAAGCCAGGTCTAAAAATGCTATATTCCAAACCCAGGATCTGTGTACCAAGCTATTAAAGAGAAAGGGTTTGGATTTTTCTCAACTTTGGAATCTTGGTTCGAGTGAATGGAACTTGTTCTCATTTTTTTCTATTACCCATTCTAATCCCAACTCTTCAGTGGCTATTTAAACAAGAACATACATAATGGAATGGCAGCACCAGACAATATCAGCTCATGAAACACATAGAAACTGTAATTCACTAGAAGGTTGAAGACAGCATCTGATGATTCAAGGAATCTTTCTAGAATGTAAGAGTGTGTTAACACATAGAATTCTCTTTCTCCTCATTCTCCCAAAATGTTCAAAGGAGTCTTAAGTAAGTGCCTCCTTTTGGGGGGAGGTCTTGTTTTTAACTCAGTTTTCATTTCTAAAATCATAAACATCAGTGTTTTAGGCCTTCTTATTCACCCACCCATCTATCCATAAACCCCATCCATCTATCATTCATCCACCCTTCTATCTAATTTTTCTGTCAGTCCAGTACATTATCCACCCCCACTCCCCGCCCCCACCCATCCATCCATACATACATACATACATACATACATACATCCACCCACCCACCCATCCATTTATCCATTCTTACTTATGAATGCCTGCCGTAGCTTGGCTTGTTTCTAGACAGCTTTTATAACTTAAATTATCCTCTTTCTCTTTAACTATGTTTTGCCTCTGAGTTTTAAACCTTTCTTTGTTCTATATGTCTTTCTTTCCTTCTTACTCTGTGGTTGGCTGTGTGGCTGGGTAGCTGGCTTCTGCCATCCTCCTCTCTTTCTCTTTTCTCACTCCTCTCCCCCTTCCCTAGATTTCTCCTCCTAGTTATTCTCTCTGCCTGCCAGCCCTACCTAATTTCTCTCTCTTACCTAGCTATTGGCTGTTCAGCTCTTTATTAGACCAATCAGGTGTTTCACGCAGGCAAAGTAACACAGCTTTATAGAGTTAAAACAAATACAACATAAAATGCACCCGCACCATTAAACAAACAGTCCACAGTATAAATGAATGTAACACATCTTAAGTTAATATTCCATAAAAGGTATATACTGAAGACTAGCTGAGACATCTACCCACATGGACTGTAGATACTGGATTCTTGGATACCTTCCATTGGTAGACAGCCATTGTTGGACTGGCTGGGTCACATTCTAATAAATTTCCTTTATATATAAATTCTCTAAGTTCTGTTCCTCTAGAGATCCTGAATAATACATGGCTTGTAAGAGTGAACTATCCCATTTCTGTGATTTCAATTAGGAGTGTCCCCTAAAAGGCCTCTGTATTGAAGGTTTGGTACTAAATTTCTCAGTGATTGAATCATGGAGACTTTTGCCTTAATCAATGGATTAAACCATTTGATAGATATAATTAATAGACTATTGGAAGTTGATGGAGACTATGGACAGTGGGGCCTGATTGGATGAAGCAGATCATGGGGAGGAGTTGTTGTTTGGGTCTATTCCTTGTTCTAGGCACTTCTGTTGTCTTTTCTCTCTGTTTCCCAGCCACCATGACAAGAGTCATTCTGCTCTGCTACACTTCTCTCCCATGATGCTCTGTTCAACCCACAGGGATGAGGGCAAACAACCATGGACTGAAGGCTCTAAAACTTTGAACAAAACTAAAACTTTTTTTTCCAGCTGTTTGATCGCAGGTATTTTATCACAGCCATTTATTAAAACTAACACATGATAAGAAAAAGAAAATCTATATAATAAAATATCTAAGTCAAGGCTGGCAGTGGTGGCGTACAGCTATAATCCGCGCACTTGGAGACAGAGGTAGAGGGGGATCTCTGTGAGTTCAAGGAGGCCAGCCTGGTCTACAAGGTGTGTTCTAGGACAGCCAGAGCTGTTACACAGAGAAATCCTGTCTTGAAAGACCAAAAAGAAATAAAATAAAATAAAAATAAAAAAATTCTCCCCTTACAACAAAATAAAACAAAACAAAACAAAAACCTAAGTCAGAAAGTTTCTCAAGAACCAGGAGAAAGGAAGATAATGAGTAAAGGAGAGAAAATATAATCCAGTGTATTGAAATATAGGAGGCCAAACCGGAACTCAGCTCAATCATTTGGTTATAATAGAGGGTGCAGTTTGTGCGTGTGCGTGTGTGTGTGTGTGTGTGTGTGTGTAGAAAAGTCACTTGGGTCTCCTTTTATTACTGAGGGAAAAAAGACCTTTGTCTTGCTGATGTACTTCAGTTGTATGTATCCTCACCTGGGAGGACTAGCAGGAATTTCACAGCACAGAATCTTCTGTCTAGGGTTCCTGTGATCAGCAGATGCCAACTTTGAGTTTTTCTTCCTGCCTCCTCACTTCCTTTCCACAGTGTGTCCAGTGTTGTCTCTGGTTTATCTAAGTCATTATGTCTCTCAAGTCCTTCCTCCTTTTTCTGTTCCTTCACTTGACATAGTTTTTGCTACCCAGTGTCTTCACCCACTCTTTTCATTTCTAGGAAACACACTCAGTATCCTCTCCCCTTGTTGATCCTTCAAGCTCCTAATCAGATCTTGTTTTCTAGGATCCTCTTCCCAAAGTTGGGGCTTCTGTAATTCTCTTGATTAAGTCTGTTATAAACTGTAAAACTGTAATATATATATATATATAATATATATATATATATATTATATATACTACATACTAAAAAAACACAATACAGTTTACAACAGACATATATATAATTTTTTCTCTCAACAACAGACTATATATATATATATATATATATAAATTTTTTTCTCAACTGGAGGTCTGGGAAGGCTTCTGATCTACTGTCTTGACCATGAGCCAGGCTTAGGAGCTGCTTCTACACTAAACTTAACATTTCTCATCTTTCCCATCAGTGGGCTACCCTGAGAGCACTGCTTTTCTCCTTGTGGCCTTTCAGCAGAGAAGACCCCCATTCTCCAGGGCTTATTCTCCCACAGCTGAGCTTCTGAAAATATATGTACAAGACAACGGCCAGCCTTGGGCCAGAGGGAGACTCTGCGATTTATTTGGATGCTTGCTAGAGGTCATACCACAAGGCCACTGTCCCCATATCAGCTTTGTCTCAGGAGCTGACTCATGTTTTTCATCTAAATCATAGTGAGTTACCCATTATAAACACCTTGTAAAACTCAAAAGGCTTTATGGCTGTTATTAGCTACTGCAGTTGTGATTTACTGGCAATTTCAGGCTGATGTGTGGATGAGTGTGCCCAGGGCACCATTTGTCCCATCTACATGAGTCAGAGCAGAGAATAGCTGTGCTCTGGAAAGCAAATGCCCGTTCAAGAGGCCTGTGGCAGGCATATCAGAGTTTGCTCACATTCTAAATGAGCAGGTCAGTATTTTCCCCTTTGAGTGGAGTGGGTCTTCATGCCATAGCACCTCCATCTGAGTATCCCTGATGGGAAGTGTGTTTGCAGCAGCCCGTTCACTTTTCTTGGTTCTAGTAAGGTCTTCCTTATCTGTAAGAGAAAGAGAACTAGAAAGCTGAGAGATGAATGTCTGGCGTGATCCTGGTAAAACTCCTAGGCTTCCCAGTGGTCAGTACCAGAACCAGATTTTTGCATGTGTCTTTGATTCATAGTATTCACACTTAACCCTCTTCGCCCCCTCCTTCTCACTCCTTGGGTCCCTCCAAGTGAAAGTGTCATCAGCTGATTGCCTGTGTGTTGTACGTGTTCATATAAGGTCAGATAACCATGAATCATGCATTACAGGAGACATATTTTTATTAGTTTTAGTTTTTCACTTTCTTTTTAATCTCACAATGGCCTAAGGTGGGACCAATGACAGCTCATCTCTCCAAGGGTTATTTTGATGTTTTAGATTTGACAGAAGGACTATGCACACCTTAGAATTAGGTTTGTGGTTTATTTGAAGGGGAGACAATGTCTCTAGAAACATACCTGTATGTGCAATATGTAGGTATAAATACATATATGACTACCAGATAAGCACATTTGTGTTTGCATATGTATATGTGTTATATAATGTAATACAACATACGTCACTTCTTTTCAATAGTTGCACCGGTTTCGGCCTCAGCCATCAGAGCAAGAGAATAAAGATGTATGCCTGCTCTCATTAGTGCCTCGACCATGAACTTAGGGTGGGACAGGCAAGAGGGAGGTAGCTAGTGCATCACCATGTCTCAAAGAAAACCTATTCCGGCATTTCCCATTAGGTGTTTATTGCTTACCTAGAATTGATTTGGCAAGCATGTGTTAGGAGGTTACAGGGAACAAAAAATAAATGAGATCAAATTTTGTAGAAATCAGAGAAATGTAAATTGGTATGAGAATAAATGATGACTTTGTGCTTACCAGACTGGAATAATTACAAAAGTGGACCATGGCAAGCATTATAGATGTTGTGGGGGCCCCCATGCTTGGCTGGATGAAACAGCAATTCCAGAGTGCAGGCTGGCTTCACTGAGTTGAATTAATATACTCATACCCCCTGACCCAGCAATTCCACTCCAAGATATATAGCCCAATGAAATTCTTACATAGGTCCGTGAGGAGGTGTGTATGAGGGTTTTCATTAAAGTATTATTTGTAGTACTGGAAAGCTGAAGGCCACCTTGAGTAGAAGAAAACACTGGGAGACTGGAGGGGTAGACTCCTCGGCGTACAGCACAGCCATTCGTAGTGAGGTTCTGGTAGACTCATGGCGTCACGGGCTGGATTGTATTGATTATGTTTTCTTTATTTCTGATATTCTGGCATCTGGGACTTTGTTGATCAGGGAAAGGCTGTCCTTCCCAGAGCTAGGCAATTCTAGGACATTGCAAATGAGTCACCCAGGAATGTGCCTTGCAGACATGGGCTAACCAATGCAGAGGCCATCTAGCTCCAGGAAACATACCAGTCCTCCCAGGGCCACCCCTATACCCCAAATCCCACTGAAATGATTCAAGCAGCTCCAGCCCAGGCCTATTTACATTACCTTACATTTTTGATTGATTCCTGCAAAAGCCACAGCAAAGGCTCTGCTGCCTCCTCCCTTCTTACCCACCATGGTTCTTCCCTGGGTGACCTTGCAGAGCATGGCATGCCCATCCTTCCTAGAGCTGTGAGTCCTGAACTCCTCAGTGGCTGCCATCTCCATCTTCTGGTCTGATGGCATCACTGTACTTTAACAATAATAAAACCTATTTCATGGCATAGATGTAAAAAGGATCACTTAATTTTAAAACTAAGAAATGAAATACACAATGCTTTTACATTCCTTAAGACTCACAGCAATTGGGGAAGAGAAGTGCCTTCTGGTCTTGCAGAGGACCCTAGTTTGGTTCCCAGCACTCATGCCCTGCAGTTCACAACCACTTGTGACTCCAGCTCCAGGGAGGCCGACATCCCTCCTGGCCTCTGAGGACACTGCCCTTGGGTACAGACACACAAGGACATAAATAAAAAAATAATAAAAATTAAAAAAAAAAAACCATAGAAACAAAACCAAAAAGCATCCTTTTCAAGGACTCATTTTAGCATCAGAGTAGGTCTGTAGGTTGGGAAGTGGGAAGCAAAGGAGAAAAGGAAATAAATAAACAAAAGAGAAGCCTAAGGTTAAGGAAGATGAATGAATGCCTTCCGTGGATTCCTTGGATTCAAGGCCATGGATGTGGAGAACTGCCAGACAGGCGGAGTAGCACAGCGTTTGGTCCAGGTCTCCTCTAGACAGCCTGTGCCTTGGTAACCCTGCAGTAGGCAAGAGCTCATTGGTAGGCTGCATGATCTCAGAGAGCCTACCTTTTTTTTTTTTTTTTTTTTTTTTTTTTTTTTTTTTATCCATTTCTTCAGCATTTCCCAAAGTCGAGTCAACAGAGCATTGTTCTGTTTTTTATTTACTTGGTTGTTTGTTCTTGTGTCTGTGCAGGTACACAAACATATGGGACCAGAGGTTGACATCTGGCACCTTCCTTACTCACTCTCTACCTTATTCATTGAGACGGATTCTCTCACTGAGTCTGAAACTCGCCAGTTCAGCTGGACTGTCTGACCAGCAAGCTCCAGGGTCTCCCTGGCTCTGCATCCACAGCCCTGGGGTTACAGGTGCATGCTGCCATGCCTAGCCTTTTCCATGGGTGCCAAGCATCCAAATGCAGAAGTCCTCAATGCTTGCACAGCCACATGTTGGTGGCTGATCCACCTCCCCTGCCCAGGACTGTTTAGGTTTTTTTTTTTTTTTTTTTTTTTTTTTTTTTTTTTTTTTAATGTTTACCTGATAGGTTCCTCGGATTAAATAAGGTCAGGTGTGGGATGTTCTGTGTTTATCTTTGGGAGCTGTCTAGTGTACAGTGGAAAATAAAAGAAAGTAAGTGTTGTGGGCAAAGAAGTAGACTGGACATTGCTTCCTAGCCTCATCTGAGAACATAGCACCCTCCTTGGTAACGCCTGCTAGCCTGAACACCTTAAGAAGGAGAGGTGCTGTGGTGGACCTTGAGTCTCTGAACACTGAAGCCACTCTGCCTGACAGAGGCCTTGGGTGTGCTAGGCTGTCAAGTAGAGGGAAGGCCATCTGTTCAAGGAGACAGGAGAAAAGCAGGGCCTTGGTGGGGCAGGAGCCCTTCTTTTAGACATCAGCTGATTTCTCTGAATTGAGAAGGCTCAGCTCCTTAAGAATCCTATGTTTTGCCAAACCTGCAAAGATTACATTCAAGACACTCGTTTTAAAATTTTATTACATTTGTTTATTTATTTGTTATTTATGCCACGTGGCTCGTGGGGATGGAATTCAGGGCATCAGGTTTGGAGGCAGGTCCCTTCACCCACTAAGACGTTTTACTGGCCCTTTTTATTTGTATTACTGTGTGTGACTGTGCGTGTGTGAATGCATGTGTGTTCATGCCACACGATGCTGGTGAAGGTCAGAGAATAGCTTTCAGAAGTGAGTTCTCTCCTTCAAGATGGTGTTTCTCTTTGGTTTTGCCATACTGGATATACCAGGCGAGGTGGTTCTCATGAGCTTCTGGGTGATTCTCATGTCTCCACCTCCCATCTCACTGTAGAGGTCTGAGACTACAAATATGTGTCACCTGATATCACCACAGATGGCTTGTCCACTTGGGTTCTAGGAACTCAACTCAGATTCTTAGTCATCGTCATCGCAGCAACCGCTTTTCTCTGCTTAGCCATCTTATTGGCTAAAAGGAACTTAAAAAAAAATCATTGTGACCTTTGGCGAGTCCTTTGAGTCTTTCAGTTTGGTTTTCTTCTCAACAACACGTAAGCTGAGTTTAACCTTGCAGATTTAGGGTGAGAGTTGGAAATATCTACAAGATACTGACTGGCACAAAATAGCAACTTAGTAAAAAGCTCTCCTTGTCAGTATCTGAGTAGTTAGTATCTTCCTCACATCTTTTATGAGACTTCCACTCCTAACTAAACAAACGTAGACCTGTCTTTGTCAAGGTCAAGGTCACAGAGTTTATTACTAGCATTGCTGGGACTGGAATCTACCTTAGGTAGGTCTTGGCTCAATGTTGTTTCATTACACTGGACCAAGGATCCTTTAGTCGGTTTCATCATGAAGGGAATTTATCCAAAGCCCTTTCCGTGTACTGAATGGACTTCTTCACTGCAGCCTTGCAGAGGCCACAGGGTGCCACTGGGATTGTTGTAGCCATTATGTTCTGTATCCTTGTTAATAACCTAGAAAAGGTTGTAAAGAATATGCTAATTAAATCTGTGTATTGCCCTAAATGGAGAGGTATTATAAACCCTACCAATGACAGAGATGTGACATAAAGGGACCTGGAGCTGTCAGGCATATGGACAGGAAATCACTAGATGAGAGTCAGCTGCAGTAAATGCATCCCAATACATCTGGGGACGAATAATCTGAAACACAGATATTCAATGGAGGAAGATATTTGGAAAGCAGTAAATGCTGAAGGGGACCTGAGGGACAGTGGACAACAAATTAGATATGGGGTTTCATTGTGTTAGGCCAACAGAAATTGGTAATGCAATCTCGAGCTGTGTTTTCCTGCAGTCCCCTGGAGCAGCTGGGAGGAGAAAGCCTCATTCGCCAGCCAAGATCAAGTCTGCTTGTCCCACTCCTTGCTGAAGAATGGCCTTACTGGGGCTGGGTTGGAAGTGGGGGTCACTTCTCTGCTTCATGGCTCCTAGTCTGTAGGGGTGACAATGTTTTCTGTTCCTTAAGCCCTCCCGGTACCCCATGTTCTTAAAGGGGGGTTTGCTATCTTGCCTACAACTACCATGCTAGGAACTACGGGGATGGTTGGCTATGTAAGCTTTTTGGGGACGCCCAAAGAAGGAATATCCTTCAGGAATGTTCCTTTGTTCTGTGGGAAGGCTTGGGTCTTAATATTCATTTCCCTGTGACCCCAACATTGACCATCTGGCAATCTTGAATCCCTTCTCCCCATTCTTTTCTTGGTAAGGAAGAGTTCACCTGAAGACACCCTGTCGATGGACAAAGGGTACAGGCCAGTGAGAGACTGTCTCAAGAACAACAAAATAACAGTGTGGATGATGGGAAACAGCAGCTGAATTTGTCCTCTGGCCTTTGCAGTCATGTACATGCATGTGGTCTTGTCAAACACACACCAAATACACACACACACAAACACAAGCACACACACCACACACACACAAGCACACACACATGCACATGGTCCTGTCAAACACAACATACATACACACACACACACACACATATGCACGCACACGCGCACACACACATGCATGCCACACAAAATGGGGTGTGTGTGTGTGTGTGTGTGTGTGTGTGTGTGTGTGTGTGTGTAGGTTGTCCTTGATGTTTTTGAAACCATATTTTCTTACTATGCCCTTTTCTAGTTCAGATCACTCCTTTGCAGGAGGGGTCTGCCAGGAAGGTGAGGTTTAATAGGCAGCCCTCCAGACTTTTGTAAAAGGGACTTTCTTTGGCTCACCCGTTCTAACTTTCCTCCCAGAGGCTGCCTCATCTTTCAGGAAACCCTTCATTGGCTTCTTGGGAGTGGCTCTGTTAAGGGGGCTGGTAAAAATCAAAAGCTATTTGCAAGGCCGAGGAATTTCACAGCCTGCTTCTTCTACAAGTTCTGATGTCCTCCGTCAAAATGGCCCCCATTGCACACAGTCAGGGCTTGCATTTGGAGTTGTTTAGCTTAGGCCATGGTCGCAGGCCAATTACAAACAAGTGACCAAGTTGAAAGTTGCTCCTTGAACATTTTTGAGCATTTGAGTACCTTCTCTTCCTCCTGCTTGGCCATGTACCTACGTGTTTGTAAGGAAGTAGAAGAGAGAAGGGAGGCCCGTGCCCTTCTGGCATCCAGGGGGGACGAGGTGGAAAGGCATCTCTGTGGAAGAACTTGCCCTTTCAGTCCTCTTAGGTCATGGATATAAATGGGTGGCAGCTGCCAGCGGAGTGATTTAGGAGTGAGCCTCCCAGCCAAAGGAAGCCGGGCACATTCTGGAACTGCAGACCACGGTGTACAGGGCATCTTAGTATATTTAGCAAATGAGATTGCAAGGCACAGGGGGAAAAAAAGGCTGAGTGGGAGGAGAGGAAGAACATTCTCTGGCCAGAAACTTGCTGAACTTTGAGGCCAGGGACCGGAGGCTTTGCAGAGGTGGAGAGAGACGTTCCTTGGCTTGTCCTAGACAAATAAATCATGGCCGGGGAGCTCCACCAAAGGCCAATTATGTGGAGTGTTTTCTTGGAAAATCCTCTCGCAGACTATGTAAATCATCCCTAGCATTGGTGGACATACAGATCCGCCTGGGGGCGGGGGCGGGGTGGTATGCCAGTGCACCCCAGTGTCAGGTGGAGGAATTACACAGGGGTGATATAGTTCAGGCAAGGGCTTAGGCAGGCTTGGGTTCCAGAGGTCTCTTCCAGGGAAGCTGTTCAGAGCAAAGATGTCTGTCTGTCTCACGTTGTGGTTGTAGGCCTGAGGCTGCTGATCAGGTTTTCTATGTATCTTTGCTTTGTGACCTTCGGGTCATCTACAGAGAGGGTACTGCATTGTCTCTGAGGTTTCTCGAGGTGCTGACGTCTTATGTATTATCTTCTGGGTCTCTGATGGAAAGAGGCTCTTGCCTCCTGTACTCTAGGCTGGTGGCTGAGTGTCACACAATTCCCAGATGCCCTACAAAGTTCAGTCACACAGAGTCATCTTAGGACAGTGTTTGGGTCTCTCACAGCTGCTGTAGAGAGAAGTGGAGACTCGGAGTCTACAGAGCAAAGAAGTGATGGGGATCGGCAGAAGATTCAGGTTTGCTGTTTGAAAGGTTTCATGTGGGCATCAGGGCCCATGGTCCTACTTTGCAGGCCAGAAGACAGAATTCATCGGCTCCAAGGTCTCAAAGGAAAGATCAAGGCGCTGTCGTTATTCTCCCACTCAATGATCCCACCTTTGGTTCCCTTCACATTTGAGAATCTATCAAGAACTCTTTGACCTGCAGAACTGACACATAGTGGCTCCTAAGCGTGGTGGAGAAAGGGAAGATCCATGACTGCTGTACTGTATCTTTACAGGACAGCATCACTGAGCGATAGTGGCATGATTGTTCTAGAAGGGACAGGATGTGTTATTCTCCCCCTTCCTTCTCCATCTTCTGTCTCTGGAATAGGAAGTGGTTGGAGGCTGTGGGAACCTGAGCAAGGAACATTCTCTCTCTAAAGGAGCTGTCTGCTCTTTGAAGAGCTTTGTGCCTTGAATTCAGGAGGGACTCCATTAGAATTTGTCTGCTCTTTGGAAGAACTGTATCTTGAGATTTGAGGGTAGGAGTTTAATAAGCAGTGCGACCCCAAGGAAAAGTCACAGGAGTTAGAAGCCAAAACACAATAACTGAATGGAAAGCCAGGCAGGGGAGGCACAGATCCTAAAAAGGCGCGGGGTGGGGTGGGGGGGTGGTATCTACTAGGCATACACTTTGCTTCTTAACTATTTATTTTGTAGATGGTCAGTTGGTGCCTTGTGGATCTATTATTGGTAAGCTTATGTAAACCTTTCCGGGGATATATTGGTCATTTCAAAGTCAATAAAATAATTCTTCCATCATCTTAAAATACATTCCTTCACCTAAACATCAAGAATCTCTTCTTTCTTCCCACATTCTAGGACCTGATGCTCAGCTATTTCCTGTTTGTGAGTCTGTTGATTCTGGGGAGACCCATTCTCCATTTTTACTTCTCTTTCTAGACAACAGCCTGCCCAGTTCTCTATGACGTTGCAGAATACACTGCTTCTCCTTGCCCCATCAGTGATTCAAAATGTCCCACATGTTTAGTGTTTATTCCTCAGATATCAATAAGCAAGACACAGAGGCAGTAGGTGAAAAGCTACTTCCTGTGCCATGCTTTATACAGAATCATAGGGGAATCTTATGAGACAGGATGAATGCTGTGTGCCCGACACTCAGAGAGTGGTTGGAGATGAATTTCTAAATGGTTTTATTAAATAAAAAACATGGAGCCAAATATAGGGGTGAAAGCCTTAGAGAGATCAGGGAAACAGGGAAAGCCACCAGCCACCCTTACCTCACCAACTCTGTAGCTTCCAAATGTGAGTTACTTCCTGACTACCCACATACATATGCCTTGCTGTTCTGCCATCTGATTTGATCTCTGTCCCGCTACATCACTTCTTTTTCCTACACAGCTCTGTCACTTCCTGTCTGACTGTACAGACCTCCAGACCTCCATGGTTAACTAGTGTTGGAATTAAGGTGTGTGCCACCACACCTGGCTCTGTTTCCAGTGTGGCCTTGAACACACAGAAATCCTGCCTGCTAAGTGATAGGATTAAGGGCGTATGCTACCACTGCCTGACTTCTTTGTTTACTTATAATGGCTGGCCTTTTTCCTCTGATCTTCAGGCAATCTTTATTTATTAAAGCACAAATAAAATATCACCAAAAGTGGTATTTGTCTAAATCCTGTTACAGACTGAGAACTTCAAGACTTTACCAACATCCCCATGTCTGCTGAGTGGTAGAGCCGGGATCCGAACCTAGGTCTGTTTAACTGCACAGCCTGTATTCTTTCTACTGTGCAGGATTTCTTATACTACTCAATCAAATATGGAAACGGGACACGGAAATGAAATGTAAGAAGGAGGTGGAGAAGAGGTGTTGGATAGATTGACCAATTGTTAAAATGTTTTCCTTGCAAGTACTAGATCGTGTGTTCACGATCCCTAGAATTTAGGTGATGGGCGTGATGGTGTGTGCCTGTAATCCAAGCTCTAGGGTGTGTTGGCCTGTCAGCCTAGCTTACTTGGTGCGTTTCATGCCAATGAGTGACTCAGCATCAAATAAATAAATGGAATAAAAAACAAAGGTAAACAGTACCAGAGGAACGCATCTGAGATCATCCCCTGGCTTCTACATTCACTTGTGAACCAACACACATGTGAAGATACAGATGATACATGCAGAAAGAATGAGTTGGAAAAGTTAAACATGTTTGTGAAAAAACTGAGAGAGTTTTAGACTTTATAGTCAAACAAGTAGGAAGATCAGGTAGGGAGTTTCTTAGAATCCTAGAATCCTTAGCAGCCCCAACGTTTGGTGTGTCAGAGCTGCGGGCACGCGTCGTTGGTTGTGGCTCTGGTTCCAAGCGTGGCATGGTGGTGTTAACACAAGGTTCCCGCCCTCTCACCCATGTCTGTTATGTTTGGAGGCAGCAGTTCCACATGAACCCATTAGCTCAGCACGCCCAGCCCGCGCCCTTTCTTTCTCAACCACTGGATGTGGGTTCTCCACTCCGCTTTGAGCCAATCGGCTTTGTGTCTGTGAAAACCACCGTTGCCTGCCTCCCCATCTTTCATCACCTCAGTGAGGGCAGTTAATGTTTAAGAGTAGAGAATAGGGAATGTAATGATGGATAAATTATAAGTTTGGGGATATGAAAAGTCAAACTGTGTAAATATGTATTTTAAACCACAAACAGAATGTTAATGCGTCTTTCCCATTAACTCGCTAACTGAAATTACAGAGTGTAATGTGAGCCAACGCCCACGGCTTGGTTATGGTGTTTTCAGATTTAGAACAGCAAATGATAAATGTCCTTCCTTCAGACAAAGAAGCAATTGACACAGCGTCTCAATGTAGTCTCTAATGGTGTGGGTAACAGAAAATAAACTGAGTACTCATGGATGGGGGAGGTCATGAGACACCTGGGGGGTGTTCTCATAAGTTTGTATGGATTTGGGGGATATCAGAGGATTTGGGGTGGTCTATCCAGGCATTGAGGACCTAGGCAAGGTGAGGATCCAGGCATGGTGGCTTGGAATGCCTTCCTGGTCTAGAGAATGGGTGTGTTTTCTTAAGCACTAACACTGTGTTGCTTGGCTTTGTGGACAGCCAGAGAGAAGCAGGTCTCTTTGGAAAGGTTCGGTGGCGGGGGTGGGGGGTGGTGGTGGGGTGGTGGTGGTGGTGGTTTATTTAGCAATCCATGTCATTGTGATGTGGCTTAAGGGCAGCAGAGTAACACAAGCAAGAAGGATGTGGAGAAATTGGAACCAGGAAGGTAAAACTCAGCAGAAATCAAACAAAAATTTAAAATAGGGTTATGATATGAGACAGAAATTCCACTTCTGGATATGCCAAACTGGTCAAAACAGGGGAGAAAGGGGAATGTCCATGCACCCAAGTCCACAGCCACATTTTCACAGTTGTCAAAGGGTGGCAGCAATCCAAGTGTCCATTGGTAGATGAGAGGATGACTAAAGCATGGTGCGGAGGACACTCCTTGGGACATCGTTCAGTGTTTGACGGAAAAAGGACATTTTGACACAAGCTTCAAGGTTGTAGAGCCCTGAAGATGTGCCATGTGCAACCAAGCGGTCACAGAATGACAGACGCGCTGTGAATCCACTTTCTAGAGGGACCTAGAATAGTCAGAATCAGAGAGACAGAAAGCAGATTGCTGGCTTCAGAGTGGAAGCAGAGAGGAACTGATGATTTGTTCCCAGGTATAGCATTACAGTTTTGGAAGAAGAAAAGAATTCTGATGAGGGGAGGTTGTTGGTCAGTAGTGTAAATGCACTTGGTACTACTGAGTTACAGAATTCCAGTGATGGCCAAGATAGTATATTTTGTGTTTTATTTATTTTGCTATAATCAAATTTTTAGAAAAGAGCAAGGCAGGAGAAAAGGGAGGTTAAGAACCATGACCTTGGGTGAGATGGAAATCCGCAATTAAGTTCTGTCATGGCCACTTATTAGCTAAGGATCATGAGTAATCAACTTATACTAATACTCCTTAAGGCTTTGGGGGGTACTGATCATAATACCCCTTTCATAGTGGTGTGCTGGGAGGATTAAATAGGATTGTGTGTTTTGAGCATTCATGTCCTGCCTTGTAGACAGCAATGACCTAAAGTAGATGTTGGCTGGCATTCTTCTGCTCCTTACCCTCTAGCCCTCAGAGACTACACCTTGGTTGATGTAGTCTCCAGGGGATGGAGTCCATGGAGTCCATGTCAGAAGCATTTTTAAGTTCTGATAACTTTCCCTTGTATATACCCATCTTTCTTATTCAGCAATGCCAAGCCTCATACCCCATCCCTGTCAGGAAATCTGCTGTCACTCACAATCCATGGTTGGTCATTGAACGAATAAAGCATCTGCCCAATTCTCTCTCATTTTTCTCTCATCCTTTAGCAAGCCTTTGCTGAGCCTTCAATGTGGAAAATGGGGCAAAGACTTGTTTGTGCTCACTCTAAGTAGATAACAGTCTAGCGAATGTCTACATTATATCTTTGAGCTGAGTCCTTGCAGTTGGTTGTGCACCTGTCTGTGTATGAAGACCCACCCTCTCCCCACAATGGTGCCAGTTCTTTGATATTTGGTATTGCATGTGTGAGTAACTAGTCTTTTGCCCATTTCACTTATGTGTGTCAACCCAAAGAAACCAGACACTAGCCACACACAAGTGATCTCCATGTCCACCGTGAACCTCAGAATATGAACTTATTTGAAATAAGGTTTTTTTGCAAGTGTGACTGAGTTAAGAGATAGAGAAGGTGAACATCTTGAATTAGACAGGCTCTAAATCCAGCATGTTGTGTCTTATTAAGGGAAAAGAGAGCTAGTTGGGTCTAGAAAGGAGAGCTTCCTGACTGGAGTCATTCCATTATCAAAAGGAAGCCCTGGAGCCTCCGAATGTGGTATAAACAAGGTATGCTCCCCTCCTCCCAGCTCATCAGGGAGACCATGACCATGCTCACACCTGATTCCAGACCTTTATGCCAACCTTACATTGTTTCCCAAAAGAAACATTCCATGTGTATGT
The DNA here is from genome assembly GCF_004664715.2 of Peromyscus leucopus. Classification (NCBI taxonomy): domain Eukaryota; kingdom Metazoa; phylum Chordata; class Mammalia; order Rodentia; family Cricetidae; genus Peromyscus; species Peromyscus leucopus. Next base: position 80,340,261 of record NC_051070.1, on the reverse strand, counting down.
GTTTACGAATGCATACACAATTTTTGCATGCAGGGTCAGTTTTGCAGAAACTTCTTTCAGTGAGACAGGGTCTCATGCACCTCAAGCTGGCCAAGAACTTACTACTTAGAAGAGGATGAACTTGAACTTCTGGCCCTGCTGCCTCCAACTCATAACTTCAGGGATTACCGGCATGTATCATCAAGCCTAATTTATGGCATGCTGAGGATCGAACCCAGAGTTTCATGCCTTCTGGGATGACCTTAGGTCCTATTTCTCTTCTTCATGAAGATCTACTCCTTTGATCACAACCCTGCATTTCGGCAAGTTCCCCTGCATGCCTTTTGCTGAAGGAGCATAGAGAGGGTGGGGCATCTTGGAGCTGAGAACTTTGATATTATCTGACTGTGGTGACTGAGTCATGAAGTAGAAGCATGACACAGAGAGAATCGCCTGTGTATGCTCCTCTCTTTGCATTCAACTCCGATGATTATATCCCTACATTCCTTCTTTTTTAGAAACTACCCCTTCCAATTTGCTTTGTCCTCAGACTTTACCTCTCACTGGCTGCTGACACATCCTTGGCCTGCCTAGGCCCAGAGCCAAGAAATCCTAGGTCTTTTCAGGAGTACAGTGCTGGCATTTCTGGGGCCTGTGGCACAGGCTGACTGAATGCAGGCTGCCAAGGGTCACTTTTTCCCTGAAGGTTAAAGAGTGACCTTGGTCAATGTTTAGCTAATGTTCACTTCAATAATTTTCCCTGGTTAATGAATCACAGGACAAATTGGTTGAGGACATTCACACCCTACAGGTAAACTAGGGTGGTTAGAACTCATAATCCCAAACTTACTGTTTAGTTTACAAACCTATGTAGTATGCAACCTGCTCAACCCAGCTTTCTGGCTCTTAGATCCTAATGGCCAATATTAATTAGTCAGAAAAAGGCACTGACATTTAAAGATACACCTCCTTTCCATCTTAAGGGGCCCCATGTCCAATCTCTGCCTCTCATCCTGTGGCCCTACTGTTCTCAAACAGCGTGCTGAGGCTCCCAAGATACTCTGAGAGATGCTAAATGTTTGAAGGCCACACAGCAATGTGCAATATTTGACAGATTCTGGTCAGTACTAGATCATGCTGTTACATGTCTTGCAAAGTAGGTTTTTGTGTTTTTTTGTTTGTTTTTGGTAGATTTGGGGACAAACAGAAAGGAGAGTAGAAAATCCACATGGAACAAGACTTGCAGGTGTCACTGCCTGTCATCAATTAGAGGACAGATTGGGATGTTATGCTGGGCCCAACAAGTAGATATGTCCCCTTAGTAAATAATTGCAAGCCATGAGGAATAGAATGAAAAGGGGTTCTTCCAAGTTCCACATCTTAGTTTGTGTCAAATGGCCATTAAGTCGTTATGATATAATTACTCATTCTTTTGGTCTAATGAAGTTGTTGGCAATTTTAGCCTCTCTCCTCTCCATGAATACTTAGGAGATCCTTAGGGTACCCTGAACTGTGAAGGTTAGTGAGCCTTTGTTAGAGCCCAAACCAGGACCCTCCTAACCCCACCTGTCTTCAACCTCTGGCCAGAGGTATTTCCTTTCAGACAAACTCAGGCCAGCCCCTGTGTGTTGTGTTGGAGATGGACAATACAATACTCTCACCTCTTTCTTTTCCTGGAGGAGGTTTCAAAGCTATCACCGCCCCTACCTTGGCCATGCTTCTGCCTGTTTTACCTTTTCTCCATCCATCTAGGTCTTAGTCAGTTTTTCCCCTCCTCCATGGTCTTACTAGCCTCACCCCTCCCTTTACCAATCACATTGTGCCACATCCTTGCAACCTGGCCTCCTTTTTTTCCTCCCATATTATATTCCTAACCCCCACACTCAGAGTCATTGGCAAGCTCTAAAGAGCCCCCCAGATATATATGTTCATTGTTACCACAGAGGTCTGGGAAGCTCATTCCCCACCTGATGCTTTTGCTCCCATAGACCATGTCCACATCATCTCCATAATGGCACCAACAGTGATTATTCACCTATAATCTCCTAGTCCTATAGAGCCATTTAGGGTACTCTGTTCCCTCCTTGCCTTAAACCTCCAAATTCTCAGAGGTCTTTGAGGCCAAAGTATCCACCCACCAACATCTTTGTTCTCTCTGTAGTACCTATTATCATAGAGAAACGTGGTAGATAACATGGTAGAGATAAGTAGTACTTTCTAGAACATGCAGTCTAGGATTTGGTCCCCCTGGAACTCTACTGCTGTGACAGGAACTAAGGATATCTGATTCCAGGCATGGTATCCGCTTTTAGTCTAGACTTCCCTGGAATTCCCTGTGGGGACCAGCCTGGAACTCACAGCAGTCTATATGTGTGAGTCTTCATGGAGCTGGGATTGCAGTCATGAGCCACAACACGAAAGAATAGGTCTTCGATAAGCTTGGCCTCTGAGATAAAGAAGAACCAAATATTTCCCTCTGTTTATAAAACAAAGACCCTTTCCCCAAACTTGTATTTAATAGATGAACTAGAAAACAAATACCATGAGAAGTAAACTTAGATATAATAAACCTACTTAGAAATAACAACTCATATTTTAAGATATCAAATGCTATAACTATATATATGTGAAATATATATACATTTATGAAATAAAGACAGGATTCTGTTGTGCATATTTAATACCCTCTTATGGCTCAGGAACACTGCTGAGGGAATAAATGAATTGAATAAAAATTCCATATTTTATATTATATATTATGTTAGTGTTCATCATTGCTTACTTTTAATTTTGAAAATACATATTACATCATCATTCCAGGAAATTGTCTGTGTCAGTACTGCTCAGAGTTGTACATGGTCTGGTGCCAGTCTGAAGATGAATATAGGTCTATGAGATAAGTTTCGGAATCATGAGTAAGCATTCAGAAACTTTTAAATAAATGCAACACTCCCATGCCTACCAGCTCATTTTAGAAGCTCTTTGTAATATAAAAATGTTGCATGCCAGTGTTCAAATCATTCTGTATTATACATCTAACAGGTTCCCACCCACTCCCTAAGCCTTACCCATGCCTGGGAGGACAGATCTAGTACCTTCCATTGAATAGTTCACCTAGATGATTTCTTTCCAGGACAGTGCCAAGGATAAAAGTAGACATGATTTATCAAAGCCAATTTAAGGAATAATTTACATATAATGTGGAATGAGAATGGCCCTGTAGGCACTTATGTTTGAATAGTTGGTAGAAATCTTTGGAAAGGATTGGGAGGCGTGGCCTTGTTGAAGAACATGTGTCACTGGGGTTGGGCTTTGAGATTCCTAAAGACTCACACCTTTCCCAGCTCCACTCCAGCATTCTACCTGGGGAACATTGGAAACTCTCTGTTCTCCTGCCATGCCTTTGGCCTGCCAGCATGGACTCTATACACCCCCAATTAAATGCTTTTTTTATAAGTTGCTTTGGTCATGGTGTTTTGTCATAGCGATAGACAAATAAATAAGACATACAGTAAATATTTACATGTTGGTAAACAATTTGCACCATTATATTTTAGTAAGCAATTTGCATAACAATTCACCCTCTTTAGCATACAGTTTCATGAGCCTGGATAAATATGTAAGATATAATTACTGTAGCAAGCAGGATAAAGAACTACTATTATCCCCACAAATCAACTCCGGTCCATTGTTGTCAGCTGACCTCACCATCCTCCTGTCCTTCATCTCAGACACTGTTTGGATTAGAATCGTCTTTTGTCTTCCCCTGTCACCATGCACGTGGTGCATGCTGTTGCATGCATCTGTAGCTCACTCCCCCACCCTTGGCTTGTTCAACGCTCAATTTTTTATTTATTTATTTTTGTTTAGCAATAAAATTTTCACCATTAAAACAAATTATTTCACTGTATGATTATATCTGATTGTCCATTCATAAGATGAGGGCCCTCTAGGTTGTTTATAGATTTCTGTGATTTCATTAAATTGCTGTAATGGATGTGTAGAGTCCTTAAGTGTGCATGAAACTTGTGTACGAGCACGTTTATATCTCTTTGGGGTAATTACCTGAAAGTGGGACTGAGTCTCTTGATAAATGCATGCTTCCTGGTATGGGTGGCTGTACTGTTTCTTTCTTTCTTTCTTTCTTTCTTTCTTTCTTTCTTTCTTTCTTTCTTTCTTTCTTTCTTTCTTTCTTTCTTTCTTTCTTTCTTCTTCTCTCTCTCTCTCTCTCTCTCTCTCTCTCTCTCTCTCTCTCTATCTCTCTCTCTCTTTCTTTTTTCAAGACTGGGTTTCCTTGTTTATCCCTGACTGTCCTGGAACTTGCTCTGTAGACCAGGCTGGCCTCAAACTCAGAGATGGTCCAGAATACCGGGATTAAAGGTATACACCACCACCACCTGTGGCTATACCATTTTTCATTTCTTCCAGTAAAATATGCAAATCATATTACCTATTTCCCATCATTTCGTCAGTATGTTATTGGTTTTTATTTTTATCTTTTGATGTTCTGATAGGTTTGTTGGTAGTGTCTCATTGTGGGCATGATTTGCATCAACCATTCATTCAAGTGCTTATTTGCCCTTCACATGGCTCCTTTGGTAAAAACATGCTCAAATCCTGTGCCAGTTTCAAGAGCTGAGTTGTTTGGTTTCCTTGCAGTGAGTTTAAGACATCATATATAACCTAGATATAAGTCAGTTCTCAAATACCTGTTAATGTTTATTAACAGTGCCCTTTAATTTGTTTTTGGTTTTTTGAGACAGGTTTTCTTTGTGTAGCTTTGGAGCCTATCCTAGATCTTGTTCTCTAGACCAGGCTGGCCTCAACCTCACAGAGATCCGCCTGGCTCTGCCTCTACCACCCGACCAACAGTGCCCTTTAAAGAACAATCATTTAGAGTCTAAAAAATGTCCAATTTATAATTCTTTTCTTCTGTACATCAACTTTTATTATTTTATCTCAGAAATTATGGTTAACACATGAGCACAAAAGTTTGGTTTCTTGGTTTGTTTTGTTTCTCCCCAAAATTTTATAGTCATGGCCTTTGTATTTAAGTCCACACTCCACTTTGAGTTCCCACTTGTACATGGTACATGGTGTAAATGTATGCTTGATGTAGGTCAGTCTGTAGCAATGGAGGGTTCTTAATTATTTTTCAGTTGGGTATCAAATTATTTCAGTTTCCTTTGTTTAAAGAGTTATTACCTCTCCACTTACTTTCACACATTGATGAGCCATCAGTTGGCTCTATGTGTGTGGCGTCTGTCTCGGAACCCTCTGTCCTGCTGTATGGAGTGGACCCTTCATCAGCAGCATGTTGTTTAACTGCTTTGTCATATATTTTTGATAGGGTAAGTCCTCTGGTTTTGCGCTCTATTGGCAAAATTGTTTGGATAGTTCCTTTGCTTTCTCTATACATTTTCATATCAGCTTATTGACTTCTGTACATTTTTGGTGAAATTTTAATTGGGATTATATTGAGCGTATGCCTTATTAAGGGAGAATTAATGTCTATATGATTCTGAGTCCATGAAAATAAGTATCCTTCTCTAGTCATTTAGGCCATTTAAATTTTTACTCAGCTGTGTTTTGTAGTTTTCACCACACAAATTTTGCTCAAACTCTGTTAGCCTTGTTTGTAAGTATTTTATGTGTATTGTAGAATAGTAAATGGTGCTGATTTATATGTCAATTTCTGATTATGTATTATTAGTTTATATAAATATAACTGTTTCTTGTTACTTTGTCAAACTCACTTATTTCTAGGAGTGCTTTTTTAATTTGAGATTTGTTTTTTACAAATAGATAATCATATCAGTTGCAGAAACAGTTTTGCTCTCTGCATCCCCCCTACAGGTTACTAATTTCATTTCAGTGTCTTGTTCTACAGCCTAGAACCATGGCACTCGGGTACCACCGTTTCACAGGACTGTGTAGAATTTCAACAAGTGAAACATTTTTTTTTTCTTGTTTCCAGTCTTTAAAGGGAAATGGAGTGTTACAACTAAGTATGACATTAGCTGTAGACTCTCTTATCCCCTTTCTATCCTTGTCAGCATCCCTCCTCCATACAACTACTGGTCCCATTTTCAAGTCCTTTTTGTTTTATTTCACTGAGTTTAGCCGGACTATCTGTGCAGCCATGGGTTTGGAACTGCCCATTGGAGCTTGTGATACACCAAATGGTGACAGCTGAAGACAGTGACCCCCTCTTTCCCAGAGTCTATCAGTCGTCAGTAGTTCAGCAGGGTGCTGTAGGACCCTACTATCCCCTCCCCAGTTCATGACTGACTTTGGCAGGACTTCTCCTAAGCAGACCCAGTTCAGGTAACCAAAGCTGCTAAGAATTCATGAGTATAATGTTTGTGTCATATCTAAACATGGCACTTTGCAGTCTGTCTTCTTATCTTCTGGCTCCTACATACTTTTTTGTTCTTGCCACTAAGGGCAGTATAAACATGTTGTTTAGGACAGAGCATTCATGCACAGTTGTTCTAAGCACCTGGAGTAGCCATGAATCTCTGCATCTATCACTATTCACTGTAAAGAGAACTTTCTCTTATTAAAGCTGAGGGAATCATTTGTTTCTCGTAGAAACACAGATATTTAGAAAGCAATTTGATGCTATGTCAACTCAGCTAAACAAAGCTAATAAGTTTCCCCTAGGGCTCTTGACTTCCCTAGCCCTGTGGTTTTGGCCGGGCATTGATTTCTTCCTGTGATGCGGGCCTTAGATCCAATCAGAGAGCTATTGCTTAGGCCGTAACAGTCATGCCACTGTTACACAAGTTGGCTTAGCTTGCCTGACAGGTTGGCACTGCAGTTCGCAGGGTTCACAGTTGGCTAAGACCACCAATGCCCTTTCTGCCACATCAGCCTGCACTGCACCTTCCAGTAAATTCCCTCCCTTTTCTAGACCTTTGCTAAAATCTTACCTTCCCAATGAGCCTGACCCACCGTGATTCATGCTGCAAACTTTACCAACCATAAATCACATCAGTGGTCAAGGGTCTTGTACCTGGTTCTACCTATTCTTTTTTTTTTCTTTCAGAACTTACCACTTTTAAAGAAATTTCATTGAATTTATTTATGGCCCTTAGTAATTTTCCTTTGTCATCTGCTAGAATTCATTGGAAGATGTGTAAAGGCAGAGTTCGTGTTACATTTTTTTCCACTAATGTATCCCACACTCCCAGAACAAATCCAAGTTCATTGACAAATCATGATAGTAGTTTAAATAGTATCCCCTCCCCCAAAATACACACACCTGGAAACTATGAATGTGATTCTATTTCTCAAAAGTATTTACATATATCATCTAGTTATGGAATTCAAGATGAAATCCTCCTAGACCAGAGTAGGCCCTAAATCTAAGACAAATCCATAGAAGCCGAGACGGGGAGCCCAAAGACAGGCAGACTGAAGCTGTGTAGCTCAAATCCCAAACATGCCAGAACCTCCAGAAGGTAGAGGAGGTAAAGAGAGATTACCTCCCAGAGCCTCTGGGCCTGCCACATTCTTGATTTCAGATCTTTGGTCTCCAGAACTGCAAGACAACAGCCCTCTGTTGTTTGAAGCATCCAAGTTTGTGGAAACAAATTCAGTGTCTAACATTCAGACCTTCTAATGTTGGTACAACTTCCATTTGGAGTCAATCTGTTTACACCATTACCAGCACCTGTGAGTGGATGTGAGCGAGCTTGCCATCTGAGATGTATTCTGATTGTAAGATGGTACATTCTGGCAGAAGGACTTGAGCACACCAGATGTTTTCATCCACATCCTGGATGTTTTCATCCATACCACTTAAAAGCCCAAGGCCTTACTTATTGTACAAATAATTGCCTTCACTCCTGCCTGTCAAAGGCAGCCAGAGAGTAGATTTCTCAATGATTTGATCTTCAGGCAGTGGGTGGAAGCCCCTATTGGTCTCTAACCATAAAACATGCGGGTGTCATTTCCTCATTCCTAGCCACATCCCTCCTGCCGCACTTAAGCTAATTCTCAGTTATTGTGTCTTTGGAGGAGCCAGTCACAAGCTTGCATGTGACCGCTCTTCCTAGGCTTGACAAGGGTTATTTAGTCTCCCCCAGGCTCACTCTTGGTGCGTGCTGGGCTCCTGATGCAGTGTGGTACTAACTATCCTTTCCTTGTAGGAGGTGAAGGTAAATCAAATTGAAAACACCCTTCCCGAGCAGTGCATCTTCCAAATGTCCTCAGGTTTCTCTTACATCTTCTGGAGACTGCCAGATTCTCTGCGGGACAAGAGGAAGCTGGAGCCGCTTCTTGCAAGCGACAGAAGGTGCCATTAGCAGAAATACATCATCTCCCAGCGGTGTTAGCAATCTCAGAGTCCTGATCATGTCCATTCTTCTGCCAGAGTGAGGAGAGAGTCCTCCGAGGCAGGAGCTGCTGGTAACAGAGTGTCCATCATTCTAAAATATCCCCCTGGAGTCCCAGAGCAGCCATTTCTGCCCGGACGCAGTGAGGGCTTCACAGGGCTTATTTCAGGCATTGATCTTTTGAAAATGTCTCTCAGCTTCCTGGCTTCTAGGTTGCTGGCAGGAGGAGGCTGGGGCAGAGGCCAGTACCTGGTGAATCAGATGCCTCGCCTAAGCTGGTTTACCCCATTTGCTGGGTTTATAAGCAGGGTTTACCAAACTGAAGCTTGCAGGGATGGAGGGATTGGTCAAAGAGATCTCCAGCCCCCAGCCCCCACACAGCTGATTGATTAGGTTGTGGGCGGGGCTTGAGAGTCTCCATTTCTCCCATTTGCTGCCTTGGTGATGTGCTGCAGGTGCATGGATCACAGGAAGGTCCCTGCCTGAGATGCTGAGTTGTTGTTATTGGAGAGAGTGTACTCCACTTGCCAGGACCTATGTGGTTCCATTCACGGCGGTCTGATCCTTTGAGGGTTGGGCCAACGCTTGTCTTCCTCCGTCTGGAGTGCACTGGAATCACTGCAGGGCTCGGTGCTGACCCACTGTGCTAGTTACCACAGCCCCTAGGAAGAGGGAGAGATGAGCCTTCTTCTATTACAGTTCTCAGCTAACAAGTCTTCCGCAGGTCCTTCAGCACTAGGGAGTGTAAGTGGCCCCTCCCCTGTGCCGTACACTGCCTGAGCATACCCTGCTCCTGCTCCTGCTCTTTAGCACACTTCAATTTTTTTTTTTGTTGTTGTTAGCTTTTGAGACAGCAGCTCTCAGGTAGCATAGGCTATCCTCAAACTTAAGGTGATTCTCCTGCCTCACCCTCTCAAGCACTGGGATTGCAGGCAATCTAAGCTTTTGCATTGTCTTTCTAAATTCAGTTTAGGTCTGATCCATTCAAGGCACATCTTCCACCTCTACCCTGGGTTTCAGAGAGGATTGGTCTCTGGTGCTCCAGAACTCTTTCTTAATCAGAGAAACACTTTTTTTTTTTCTGATGCATGGGATTGTTGCTAGTGCGGCTGTTAGGATTAGAACCTATCATAAGCGTTTTTGTTTGTGTTTCTTTTATTGAAATGACCTCTCTCTGTAGCCCAGGCTGACCTGATATTTACTATGTAGCCTAGGCTAGCTTCAAAATCACGCCAAACTTGCTGTCTCAGTCTCCCGGGTGCTGGGATTACAGGTGGGCGCTGCCACTGCAGGTTGTAGCTTTTTTTATTATTTTTATTTTTGAAAATTTCTTTATATAAACATTTGTGCTATCTGAGGTCGCTACTGGAATCTTATGTTTGGCCATTTCTCTCATCAGGAGAAATGATTCTTTTCTAGCAGCTCAGCCTAAATCATGAAGTCTTTATCTTGAGAGCAGTGCTGGTGCCCAGAACGAGAAGGCAAACTCCTGAGGTGTTTAAAGCAATTGTAAAGGAAGGTTTTAGCCAGAGCAAAGGTGGCCAGGTCGGATTGCTCCCCTCAGTCTTGAAGAAGTACTTCCTTCTGGCCCTCACAGACAGAAGAGGGCTTGCTGGCAGCCCGGAAAGGCATTCTATGGGAGTAGTGCTCTGACCGAGTCTTCCGTCAATGCATCTGTCTGAGGAAGTCCCTGGACATCTCCCCCAGGCCCTGCCTATGTACTGACTAGATTCAGCTGCCTCTGATGTTGGAATTTTGCAGTGATTTTATTTCTAATTATGAATGAATATAATGGAAATTATTCTTAATATTGAAGGAGGAAAAATATCGAGAAAAACACCAGACTAGTAATGGGGAAAGGGGGGCCAGACAATGGGATAATTCTATGGAGTCTATTTGAGGGTCAAAGGAATTTATTAAGGGTTTAACTCACACCAAGAATCATTGAGTTGGCTGTGGAATCCAGGAGAAGTGGGGCGCGGTCCAACATGGTTCTCAGGAGAGATCTGCCTTGATTCTCAGCACCAGCTTCCAAGACCACGGGGTAGTGAAGAGAGAGGGAACATATACTCCTCCTAGGTCTTAAGGGGCCCCCATCTCAGGCCATGTCCCGCCCCCCCCCCCCCGTGGGGAGTCAGGTACCTTGCAGTTACCTGCTGCCTCACTAGGGGTGGTGCTTCAGGGTAAAGCACAGACAACCGCCCCTACAGACAAGCATACGCAGTGCCACGTCCCATCTGGATGTGTGCACACAGGTGTGTACGTGTGAGCGTGTGTGTGTGTGTGTGTGTGTGTGTGTGTGTGTGTGTGTGTGTGTGAGCATGTGTACAGACCTGCCTGCATACAGGAGAGGGGAAGGAAAGTCAGACAGATGATTACCATATTTATGCACTTGTCTGAGTTTTCAAAATTGCTGTGATAAGACAGCAGGGCCAAGGCATCTCACCGAAGGAAGAAAATGTTGACTTTGGAAGCCTCCGGTGTCAGAGGGTTGGAGTCCGTGATGATCCTGCCAGACAGCATGGCAGCAGGCAGACATGGCATGGCATTGGAACAGTAGCTGGGAGCTTACGTCTTTATCTACAAGCAGGAGGAAGTGGTATTGCAAGTAGGAGGAAGAGAATGCTAATTGGGAATAGCATGAGCTGTTGAACCTTCACAACCTACCCCCAGGGACACACTTCCTCCCTCAAGGCTACACCTCCTAATCCTTCCCACATAGTTCCACCAACTGAAGATAAAGTATTCAAATATATGAGCCTATGGGGGACATTCTCACCCAAATCACCACAGTGCCATTGCATGTCAGTGGTATTTTCTTTATATTTTTCTTATGTTTTCTTGTCTTTCTTCGATGAAATATTGTTAGCAAGAAAAATGTAAACAGAGGTATGGGAAGTAGGACTCCATGATCCTCCTTTGCTGGGCACTTGTCCAAGTCTTACTCAACCCACCACACAACTCAGGTCCTGCATCCTCCAAGAAGCTTTCCCCAGCTGACCCCTGACCCCTGATTCCAGCTGTGTGGTTTTTCTGTGTAAATTGTGATTATCTTATTTCTCCAAATGCCTGTAAGTCACAAGTCACCTGTAAGTCATGTATAACAGACATGCCCTTTCTCCTTATTTCCCACAAAGCCAAGCATAACTGAGTACATTTCAGCTTCTTTTGGATCAGTTGGAGCCTAGTCCTAAAAGGAGAGAAAAGCAAGAGAACATGGAGAACAGAACATTGCCCTCTCCTGGTCCCTATAACCACCCACCATCCACCATGGCTGTAGCCATTCCTCCCTGAATGGTCCATACGCTCCAGATGCACAGCAGTGCTGGGGAGAGTCCTCAGAGCCATCCCATAGGTCCCAAGTGGGGTAATGTGACTTGTCTGCTTCTCCCCTCCTTAATCCAATTCAACCTGATGCCCTTGGAAGCATCCACAAAAAGACTCCACTCTTGTGAGCACCTTTTGGTCTTCGGATAAAATAAATGTTTAGTCCATCCCCAGGAGAAATCTTCTTTTTGTACAACACACAAGCCGATCAGTCAAGCCTCGAACCCCTCCTGTCTAAGGCGTGGTCCTCTAACCCATCTCATGGATGTCATCAGTCTCTCACAGGGGGACAGTCATTTTCTTCTTTAGATGGCAGAGCCTGCCTCTCCCTCACAATTCAGACCGGAAAAGTCTCGGATTTGTCTTTAAGCAGCCAACCATCGGCTCTGCCCAGAGTCCCCTCCAGAACCTTCTATTTCTGTGTAGTGTTGGACTTTTCCAAAGCTGTGTCCATTCCCATGATGTCCCCTTCTCCTTCGTTAGCAGCTTACTCTGGCCTGCATTCCTGTGGATTTGGGCATTTTTTTTTCCGTTAGAATAATTCCCTGGGACCTCCCTATCGCTGTATCTAGTGGTCCTTCCAGTGCCTCTCTTAGCTACTTAGCATCATTGAAAGCTGTGGTTTGCCTTTTCTTCTTTCTAGGGGTTGAGACGGTATCTCTGGGGACTGAATGCCATGCCTCATGCTTTCTAGGAGCACACTGACCTGATCATCTTCAGCCCAGCTCTCTTTTGACTGTTTGGTTGTTATTGATTGTTTTTGTTTAGGGGGATTTTTTTTTTTTAAAGACAGAGTCTCACTATCTTGCCCGTCTTGGCCTTGAACTCACTCTGCTGCCCATGCAAGCTTTGGGTTTAAGATTGTCTTTTCCTCAGCCTCCCCAGTAGCTGACACTTCAGGCCTGGCCTCACCTTCTTCCTGAGGCATCCTCTTTCCTTGTCCCTTGGGACACATGTGCTTTCCCAGCCACCTTCTCTGAACTGGCCCGTGTCAGTTTCCGTAGCCTGTGAACACTGCCGTATCTCAAGCATACATCAAGCACCCATTTTTCTCCATCCATGCTGTTCCAGCTTGAGGTCTCCTTCACATCCAGGGTTTCAGTCACACCCATGTAAACTCAAGGAGGGGTCCTCTGAGCTCCACGAGGGACTTGCCTCTATTTCTTGACAAGCCTCACATGTTTCCAAGCCCCTCCCATTGCTCATGCTCACATCTAGTCTGCCTTCATAAATCTTGGGCTCTCAGGGGCTGGCTCTTCCACCCATTCAGCTGTGTAAGTGGGGAGCATGGATTGGCCAGTCCGTCTCAACACCACCCCAACTTCTTTGCTCAGCTTTTCCCCCAAGCCACCCAATCTACTCTGTACCACCCCTCCACATGTTCAAACCACTTCAATGGTGTCTTTAGTTAAGTTCCAGATCACTGTGAAGTTTCTGAACCAACCCACCCACTCCCATCACCTTTGAATCCCACAATGGCCTCCTCTGCCTCTTTCAATAGTTCCTTGCCAAATACAAAAGAACCGTGGCATCCTCCTGCTTCAAATCTTGAATAGGCTTAAGTTTTGGTTTTTGGATAAATGACATGTTTCCTTATATGTTCTGTGCCAACCTCTGGAGCCTGGCCTGGCTCTACCACCTACTCTCTAGCTGCAAGCCGTCCATTTCTATCCCCAGCACACACCCATTTACCTTTGGAAACCCCCGGGATGATACTCCCCTCCCCACCCCACCAGGGGCCTTCGCTCATGCTTTTTCTCTGCCTAAAACTCTTGAAATACTTTCTTCTAGAACCCAGCTCACCTGTTTTTCTCCTGCTCCAGGTTACAATCCCTTCCCCAGGGCAGCAGCCTCCTCCAAGAGCAGATCTTAGCTCTGCTGTGGATCTTCAAAGCAGCACACACACTTTTTTTTATCCGTAGCTCCACTGCCTTTGCAATGTCAAAGGTCTGTGTGTATGATTTTGCTCGTGTCTTCCCTTAAATAATCTTTTAAGGGCCTTAAGACAGGAACTACACATCTCCCTCTCACCCCACCTCCCGCCGCCATCCTATGATTATACCCTCATTGTCCAGCAAAGCGCTTAGACCACAGAAGATACTCACTGCCCATTTCCTGAATGACCAAAATATTTGGGGAGAGAAAAAAATGAAATACATGAATTGGCTACAGAACCTGGGCTGTCGAGGAAGCCATCACACCTAAACATTCACGCTCCAATCCACCAAGTCAGAACCAAGAAAGTTCACATGAAAGTCAAGCTTTGGGCTCGCAACATCAATTCTATGCAGTTGTACAAACATGTCAGAGTTTAGTAAATCAAATTTGTTTCGTGTAAACAACTTCTGACCAAAATAATAACACAGCTTTAGAAAAAGACATTAGGTACCCACTTTTGAAGAGTCTGTATAATTCAACACACAAGAAAACCTTACTGTAATTATATGCAGGCGTATACAAAGGATCAATGCTATACTTGGGCCACCCTCACCATAAAAAAAAAAAAAAAAAAAAAAAAAGACCTGTACCCGTATTTCAGCTTGCTGCATTAATTCTAATTTAGAAAATCTCCCCTACCAATGTGGGCAAGGGTCCCCGTGGGGGCTCATCTTTTCCTTGTGTCAAAATTAGTCATTTAAATTAGAACCACGTTGGATAGCCTAGGTGCAGCCGATGTTGTGGCTCCGGTCCAGGGAGCATTTAAATGTAACCACCTGAAGTTGATTAAAACCTCACCTGTCAAACCCAGTATGCCCACATTTGAAAATCTTTAATGTAATTAAGAGAAGCACATTATGGGAGGTCAAGTGACTTTCCTTTTGAATTCCACTTCTAATCTGTCGTCAGATGGGTGGAAATTGCCGGCTGAGGGAATTAATGAAAGCTGCATGAAGGAGCGTGCAGGGAAGAGGTGGGGGAGAAGCTGGTGGCAGGAAAGCCAGATGGGGGCTCTGCCTCTTTGCAGAGGTGAGTAGGGAGTCTGGGGGAGCCTTGCAAAGCACTCTGGCGTCTGCTGCGAGACTGGGGGCGGAGGGTCCCTGTGTCTGCTCTGTGTGTGCCTCAGGGACTGCAGGATAAGGGCCTAAGGGTGGCTGTGGAGCTTTTGAGTTTATCACTAAGGGAGATCTGCGGCCAGGACAGCCTGGACAGGCAGAGTGGAGCTGGCGCCGGCCCTCATCACCCTTCACTCAGTGCGGCCTGATTAACATCAGGGTTCAGCTTGCCTCTTTGCATTGATCCCCACAAAGAGGCTGGGAAGGGAGGGCAGGAACTTTTACCCAGAGAGCCTCCCACTGCCCAGCCTCTGACCTCAGGCCTTTCCTGGGGAAGCTGTTCCCCCAGGTTGGCAGCCTTCATCACCTTAGGGGTGGGGAGGACCCACAAGGCCTGGGTGTGACCCTTTATTTCCTTCTGGGCCTGTGGTTTCCTGGCCTGCTAAAGCCATCTCTCAGGGCACTGGGTGTGGCCCAGCTCTAGAGACCCCGGTGCAGTTTGAATGCCAGAGCGCTGCCTTTGGAGATTAAATTACTCAGTGCTTTGCTGTGTGTTCTAGCCTCAGGGTGCTGGGGTGCTGTTGACAGAGGGCAGAGTGTTTCTCCTCGGGTTGCTGTCTCCCATCTCCTCCCCCGCCCCACCCCCACCGCTTTTCTTTTTGCTTCAAATTTGTGTACATTAGTGGAGGTATGTGTTTGAAAAAGGATTACATCTGTCAGAATGTTGCCACTTAAGACTTGCCCCCTTCCTTGGAAACTGACATGAGAATAAGCAACACATGACGTTTTGGGCAAGCTCTGGGATGAAGTTTCCAAACTGGAGGACACGTAGGCCTCTCCCCTTGGACTTGCTCCGGCACCCTCAACCGGGAGCAGAAGGCTCCGGGGGAGAGAAGAGTGGCAGTGGCAGTGTTGGAACTTTCTAGTTAGAAATGCCTGGGATGCTGTCTGGAGAGTCTGAACATCTCCATGGTGGGTAGGATACGCACAGCCTTTGGGACGGAGTGGATTGCCGGGTCAAGTTGAAATATGCAGAAACATCTTGGACTGTCTTTGACAATTCCAGATGGGCCTCAGGGGGTCTTCTCGGTTACTAGAATTGACAGAAGGGTTTGGGAAGCAGAGTAAGCAGTTCTTAAAAGGGCTTCTGGAAGGTTCTCTCTTCCCTCCACTTGAATGTCCTTGGGCTTGGAGAACCATTAGTCATTGTCTCCCATGAGAAAGAGAGACAGTGGGATGTAAGAAAGACAGGCGGCGGGAGTGAGGGGACATCCGGTCTGAAATGCCTTCAAGGAAGTGAAGAAATATGATGAGAGTCATATTCAGGAATCTTCCCTTTCTGCCATGAGAAGGAATCTTCCTGGCCAATGAGAAGGCCCCCTTCCCATCTTCCGCCCTGCTTCCTGTGCCCAGAAGAAAGGGAGGGTAGTGTTTCCAGCCACAGCTCCTTGTCTCTAGGTAAAAGCCAGCACAGGGAGGTGCCAGGGAAGCCCGCTGCTCTCTCAGCTCCAGCCACCCCCCCCCCACTTGCCTGCCTTCCCTCTCCCCCACCTGCCCCTCCCCCATGCGGTGCTTTCTCAGCCACAAGTTCACAGGTAAAAGTGAAAAGTCACCGCAAACTCCTCTTCCAAAGAAAGCTGTCTGCTTGCCACCCCTGGCCGCCAGGGTAGCCTTTTCCCAGGTCTCAGGCTGTCAGGATGAGGTGCAAAGTTCACAGAGCTCCTCATTGTGTCCTCCTCTTATCGTGCCCCCCCACCCCCGCCCCAGTGCCATGGAGGCTGGTTGGTTTACAGCAGTCTTTAAAGCTAAGATGCCAAATGGAAAGTTCCGCTTTTCGGATGGTGCTCATACAAAGCTGCTTTGTGGTGTTTTTCTCGGCCTGTCAGAGTTGTCAGGTCTCGTAAGAAAAAGTATATTGTTTCCAGCACTTGGATTCCTTTCTCCCTGACATCTGCCACTCTGTAAAGATGATAAATCCCTGCCTCATTAGCCAAGGGTGTGGGATTACAGGCTGACAACACATTAATCACCAGCCTCGGTGGCAGGCTGACTAGCAATAGGCATTGTTAACAAAACTTTTCTAATATGTCACTCTTCTCTATGACAGCGTGTAATCAATCATCGTGATTGACAGCGCTGATAGATTACACTATTTATACTTTGTGTAATGAAAGATAGTGTTTCCACCTACTGTCATTTCTGGGCTAGTGGTGGAGGATTGGTGAATGGAAACAAACACAACAACGGGGCAAGCCCTCACAACCCCCCAAATATCCACGGAAACCCCCACCTCCCCAAGACCCAAGTCTAGTTCCTATTTCTGGAAATGAGCAAGGTATTGGGAGAGGACATTGGCAATTATTGTGGGATACGGGGTGAGGGTGGGCAGCACTTGCCAGGACACAGGCATTTCGGATCTTCAGGGAGAGCTGGTCGCAGTGGGCATCGTCCCAGGTTCTGTTAGGTCAAGTTGATACAGGTAGATTTACCCAGGCAGCTCCTTGTCAGCTTGTGTGTGTGTGTGTGTGTGTGTGTGTGTGTGTGTGTGTGTACCACTGAGCACGGGGCCCCTCCTCTCCTGCCAGATGAGAGATGATTTAGATGTTGATAAAATATTTGTTCTCTCCTGGCTCTGAGGGCAAATATTATCCTTGTTGCCCATAATTGTACAGCACTGCGTAAGTCAACAGCACCTGGAGCGAGCCCAGAGCCTGCCCTGGAACAGAGGAGAGCGAGACTCTGCTGCAGGCTGTGCCTGGGACCTGCTCCGCCAACCCTTGGAAGCCCTGGGGGTTACAAAACCAGGAAAGGAACGAATCAGCACTGCACTCTGTTCTCATGTACTGGGTATTTCGGGAGTGTCCTTTCCATCATTTTTATTTTGGTCTAAAACAAATTTGTAAAGGATGCGGGCTATTTTTGACTCCCTGGAAGCTCTCCTTTCAGCCTAGTGGCAAGTGGGGGTGATGTGGGGCCGCTGGCACCGTCTGAGTGGGGAGGGCTTTTGCTGCCAGGGAAGCATTATTCAGCAGGCTGTGCCACAGACGCCCACTTGAAGAAGCTGTTTACAAATGTTTTGCTTAACTTCCCTTGCTGTTGACAAAACGCGGACATCCTTTCCCTTAGTTCTTTGAGGTGGTTCGAGAGATTGGTGAGGGTTTCCGTTTGACTCTCCTGATCTGAGCAGGCCTGTGGTCCCCAAACTCCCCCTTTCATTTGGGGTTGAGCTTTATGTCCTTGAACTATGGGATGGCTGGAGAGGGAAGAACTGTGTGTGTGTGTGTGTGTGTGTGTGTGTGTGTGTGTGTGTGTGTAAGGGAGGGGGGTTGTCTCTACCCAAGATGAGTGCACTCTGTAGGCATCAGACCCTAGCAGTCACCCTGACAGTTGGCAAAGCTGGAGGAACCTGAGACCTCCCCCTGCTGAAACTTTTAGAGGGTGAGGTGGGAGGAGGCATGGGGAGCCAGTGAGACTAAACTTTAATCTCTCTGTGAAGTTTGAGTGAGCCTGGGATGATTAATGAGAGAGCAGGCCGTCTGATTAAGCCCTTCCGAGTCATGAGACATGATTAGTAGGTGACAGGGACGGTAACAGTATCCAGCCAAACCCTTGTTTCTTTCACGGCTCCGGCTGTTCTATGATTAATGTCCCCAAGGGCTATCTTGAGGTCAGGCAGGGGAACCTGTCAGAACAGGTGGAAATGACAAAATGGGCAGAAACTCCTCAGGGGGGACGAGAGCGATGAGGGAGAGAGTAGAGGGAGCAGGGTAGCCAGATGGAGCCTGCGACCTTTCCGTGATCCAAGCCGGCACGGGGAGCATTGTGGGAATGGAAACAGGGAAAGAGTCACAGAACTGCAGATGTCTCCAGGTGCTCGGTGCATCAAAGACTGCCAGTTTGGACTTGGGGAAAGTGCCTTGTGACATGCTAGTCGTGGCACATGGTTTATGTGTGGGGCTGGGCTGGGCTGGGCCCACGGTGGGCCCTGCAGGATTAATGTGGGGCACCCACACCTGTGCCTGTGAGGGCTGGAACAAGAGCGTGCCTTGCTCAGGGGATTAAGTGCACATCAAATGGGCAGAGCTGATATTTCAATCTGCTGCTCTCTGGGGCCAGTCGGCTACACAGTCTTGGATGCACGCCCTGAGAAAGGAGATAGAGAACTAGAGAAGTTTCTCAGTGGTAAAAACATTTGCTGAGCCTGCATGAGGCCTGGGGTTCAATCCTCGGCACCACAAAAATAAAGGGAAAAATCATACAAGGAGAAATAAAAAAGGTTTTCAGGAAGGCTTACTTGGCTTTACAGAATTACAGGTGCTTATATTCAGAAAAAAGTATAGAAATTGGAAAACTCAGACTATAGATGAGGTGTTGATAGCCAGTACCTAATGAAAGATCAGAATTCCAGGTTTCCAGCTTTGTATAACAAACCATCAAGGACCCTGAGTCTAAGTTTCTATTAGACACACACTAACCAAGATGACCTCCAACTCTGTGTGGTCTTACTCTTTTGAGACAAGGTCACATTCTGTAGCCCAGGCAGGCCTTGAACTTCCGTCCTCATGCCTCAGCCTCAGTGCTGAGAATAGGAGGCTTTGTCTCCTGGCCAGGTTATGGCTTTGCTCTTCGCTGTCCTTAACAAAGTTCTTTGCCTTCCAGGAGGAACTTCTCTATTTAGACCCCATCTGAAGCTTCCCTGACCTCCTCAGTCTTCATCAAGGTGATTGGATGACAGTGATCATGATTGACAGAGTTCAGGAGGGCAGCCGGATTGTACTTGGTTTTATCTGACAGTCCTGGGTTTTCTCCTTCTGTCTGTGATGCTCTGTGTGTGCATTAGTCACACTGAATAGGCCACGCTAGGCCTGTGATTGATCACATAGGGTTTCCATCTTCAACTATTTCCAGGAAGCTGGTTGGCTTTTGGTTCCTCCCCTAGACAAATGTAGCAGATCACTTCCATTCTAATGGTCGTACAGCTATAATACTAACGGGGTTAGTACTCAAGCTGGGAAGTGACCAGTTCCTTCCATGTAATTGTCCCCTGGAAAAGGAGTTTACAAATTGGGAATCTGTGATAGAGAGCTAAGGTCCTATCTACCCTGCTGCTTAGTTTTACCCTTACAGCTGATGGGCATGGCTCCCTGAATGGTAACTATGAACTTAATTTCAAGGCCACAGTCCTCATTATCATGGCTTCAAAGCATGAAGAAGGAAGATGGAGATGAGAGACCTTTTCAGGGCAGGCTAATATTTCTGAGTCCCCCAAGATGGACTGTTAGGACTTTGAGGTCAGTTGTTATATTTTTCTTTTAATTAATTTTACTTATTTTATGTGGATCAGTGTTTGGTCTGCTTGAGTCATGAATGTACAATGCCTTTGGAGGCCAGAAGAAGACTTCAGTTCCATGGAGACTGGAGTTAACAGGTCATTCTGAGCTGCCCTGTGCTGCTGAGAATCAAACCTAGGTCCTGGGAAAGAGTAGCCAGTGCTCTTAACCACTGTGCCATATCTCCAGCCAGGTGTTAATGGTTCTTAAATAGTTTTTCTTGCTATGGGTAGGATCCTACAAGGGTCTGGCCCAGGTAAGGATGGAGTACAGGATACTCTAACCTTCCCAGAGTTATTAGTGCTAGCAGGCAATACCATAAAGTAGGTAACTAATAAGGCAAACTCCCCTGACAGTGGCTTTTCCCAGTTTGTATTCCCATAGTCCAGGCTCTAGGGGATTAATTATGAACATATTAAATGCTCCTTGGCTTTAGAGTACTGGTATTTGTTTTGTGCTGTGGGTTGTACCTTAAAATTATCCAACCTTACCAGGGCAAGCAGAGGGTGACCCACACTGACTCTTCTGAGGAAAGACAACAGATAAAACCTAGATGAGACTGAGTCCATCCCACAGTAAGGGAGTCATTCAGGACCAAACTCTTCTGTAAACTGATAGGACAACTCCAGGGAGCCATGGCCCAGGAACACAAGGGGGTACCCTCCTTGCTGTAGCATGCAGGATGTCATCAGGACAGTCAGTGTGGGTCTTAAAGTGGGTATATGCTTCAGTATAGAATTAACTGGAGCCCCTGATGGCTAATATTTGTTGTCAAACTGCCAACTCTAGAGTCACCTATAAGGCACGTCTCCAGGTACACCCATAAGGGATTATCTAGATTAGATAAATTGACGTAGGAAGACACACCATGGTGGGTGGCACCATTCTGTGAATTGGAATCCTAGACTGACTAAAACAGAGAAAATGTTTTGAGCACTAGTATTCATTACTTTCTGTTTCCTATCTGTGGACACAATGTGACTAATAACTCAAGTTCCTGCCACTATGGTTTCCCTACCTTGATGGATTGTATCCTTCAACTGTGAGTCAAAACAAATACCTTCTCCCTTAAGTTGTTCTTGCCAGGGTATTTGCTGACAGTGATAGCAACCAGTTATATGGTGACCTCGGTGGGTTAGGAAGTCCCTGTGACTTTCTAATGTGGCTATTGAGGTTGAGAAACCCAAAACATAACATTTCATGGCATATCGGCAACCCACCTGTTCCAAGGTATTGACTCCTTCCCTCTACATGGACTGTTCCATGGTGGATGACTCTAGGGTGGCCCCATGTGCTATAGATGTCTCTAGGCTTTGTTGTTTACAAAGCCCCATTTGGGCTCTTCCCATGACCTTCTGTTAAGGTCCAGATATTCCTGTGTAAGAAAGAACATGGTAACAAATGGATTATGCACAGTCACGTGAATAAAAGCTGAGTCACACTGCCTATCCTCTGTGAAAGCATGGAGTAATGACCATAGAATCATACCTCACCTTGAGGGGACTCTTTGAAGGCTGCACACCTTAGTATCAGCCACCATGTACTCAGAAAGTTTGAGAAACAGCGTATTTGGATGTGGTGTGCCAGGGTTCTTCCTCAACCAGAGTGTGTGATAGATAGTTGATTGAAAGAGTGAGCAGCGTTCTGGATGACAGGTATTTCTGGGTCAAGAGGGACTGTGTTTAAAATGTAGACAGCGCAAACTCTGTTCATCTGAGGCAGACACGGCACACAAGATTCTGCCCTCTCTCATGGGTGTAACCCTAAGAAAAACCTAACAGGAGACATTTTTCTCACCTTGCAGGAGGTGACCATACCCTGGCCTCTTGCACGCAAGCGACAAACCCTCTAATTTTCTTCAGATTGAAAAACCCTATATCTTTCCTATCCTGTTATTTTATATTTTGGGAGACTTTCTGAAAATGGACTTGTTCCCTGTGTGGTTGTTTAAAGAGACCAGAAAAAAAATCAGACTATTTAAGTACACTTTCTTTCTTTCTTTCTTTTTTTTTTTAAAGAGCAGTGATTTTCTTTTTTCAGTTTGGAACTTGAGGCGACTGAAGGTCCCTGTGGTACCCCGGTCACCCCATCCTTTCTTTTAGCATTTTTTTTTCAAAGGGCACAGGCCAATCTGCCCATAATGAGCTTGGAAAGTGGAGATGAAGCTCCTGATAATATGACACAAATTTCTTTACTTTTTGCTCCTTATTTCGTCTTAATTAGTCCCTGTAGAAAGGATTGATTTTTGAGAGGCTTGTAGCGAACATCTGTTGGCATTCCTGGGGTCACTCTTAGCCTGTCCTGGGTTTGACATTTCTTGTAAAAGAGAAGGCATTTGTTCATATTGACATTAGCTGCCTCTGGATCTCTTGGTGGTACAGATGGTCTGTGAATAAAGACATCAAGCTAATAGGCAAGATGACAAGCTTCAGAGCACCCGGGCTCCCAGCGCTTAAATGGCAGGGCAGCAGAGATCACTTCTGCTGCAGACGCTGGGGGCTTCGGGTGGGAAGGCGGATGGAACAAGCTACAAATGAGGAAGCATCCTGGAAAACCTTCTTGTAACCAGAAGAGTTTGTATTTCTTACGATTGTTGCTATTATTATTACTATTATTTATCAGTCTGTCTAGCTTGCCAAACTCCGAAGATATGCAGGGTCTGGGAAGGAAGGGAGACACTGGATTGTTTACCTGCCCCGCACCCTGTGTTTCTCACCCTGAATGGCCCTTGAAGATATCCGAAGGGAGCCTTTGTTTTTGCTGTCCTGGTGAAATGTGCTCACATTCCTGTTTCTACCACACACCACACGATGGCCACTTTCAAGTTCAGAGGCTGTTCCTCCTCCTGAATGGAATGGTCTTTCCCCAGAGGGTGTTCAGAAAAGTGGTGATCTGGAGCCTTCTTCACTCCTGAAGTTCAAGGCTTCTTTCCAAGGGCACATCCCCATTTATCGTGATAATCCATCGTGGATTTGGCATATGTGTATCAACCTCAATTTAAGTCTGTTTCTATATTAATCATGACCCACCCGTTAATACAGGGGTTTTGATTATTTTTTTTTTTCAATATGAGTTGTCACATGTGATGTATGTTCTTCAAGTAAAAGGTTTTTGTTTTGTTTTGTTTTTTACCAGTTTGGGCATCAGGTGGGTAAGGACCCCCATTTGCTCAGGGTTCTCTCTCTCAGCTGCATCCCTTCAATATCTTCCTGCACTCTGAAAGTCTAAGATTTTCCACTCACCTCATTACAGCAGCCCCTCTCCACTTGACTCCGTTCTATTGGAGCTCTTCTTGTCTCCCTGGGCCATCTTTGGCTCTGCTCATCATTTTTCTCCTTGTGGTATGTCTGCATGGAGGGCTGCCTTTTCATTTTTTTCATGAATGATTTGAGGAGCTTATAGCAATGTAAACTATAAGGCAACCACAAATAATGTCTAAGTCCTACCCTTATAGGACAGCAAACATTTTAAAATGTAGTTGATTCTTATTATTTTCTGGTCAAATATTCCAAGGAATTGGCTGGACACCACTGCCTTTACAGGAAGGGGGAAGGTTTAGTATTGCAACTCATTGGGTTAAGGAACTCACAATTGTTTGTTAGGCTTGCTTTCTCTTTCTTTGTCTTCAACATCAAGTATTGTCGAAATGCTAGTATATGCCTCCTACTCCCCTCCTGCATTGGATTTCCAATTGCCAGTCCAAGGGAATGAATAACGTCTGAGGGAGATAGGCAAGAGGAGGAAGTGCAGGAGAGAGACAGCCCCAGGCTAAGAATGGGTACCAGTGGGAAGGGGGAGGCTGGAGAGAAAGGAGCCTGGCAGGAGGGGTGTTAAGATGAACTACCTGCCTTAGTTAACAAGGAGTTGTCTGGCTCAGATACTCCTTCTGTATTTCTAGTCCACTTCTGTGGGTCAGAGGTGTCATCGTTAAAACTGAATCAGATATTCAATGAGGAGAGAAAAATGGGCTTCCAAAAAGCTGAGGCCAGAGTACAGTGGGGCCATAATTGCCCGGAATCTTTGTCGCAGGCCAAATGGAGGCACTGCCCTGCATTGGCCTCTGTTGGAACTGTGTTCCGCTTGCAGGTTGCCACTTCCCCAACCTGAGTGGCTTGTTACGAAATAACGGGAAACTCTGTGTTACATTCTCCCACACTAAATTCCCTTTTGCTTCTCGGTCACTGTGGGAGCCATTGTTCTCCCTGTCTCCGGAGGATGGTAGTTAGGTTGTTCAAAGATGGCGGCTATGTTGCTACTGTGAATGGGTTCAGTATCTCTTGCTGTGCAGTTACTCATTTTTTTTTTTTTTTTTTTTATGCTGGAAACCTGATAGCCACGGAAATGAATGTCTTTTACATTATTTTAGAAGCTTCTCAGTAGGAGCAATTCTTCTTTTCCTCTTTTCTTCTCCCAATCTCACTATGATTCTGAGGATCTTGTGTCTCTTCAGAAATATTTCCAGAGACCCACTGTATACCAGGTACCACTCCAGGCCATGAAAACACAGCCCTGAAGAGAGGCTGATCCGTTTGTGAGGTGCTTACCTTCTGGGATGTGGGAGATAAGAGAAGCATCTTTCATAGGAGGAGTGGGAGGGGAGGGGGGAAGTGGAGGGTGGGGTGGGGGACCTGGAGGAGAGGAGGGAGCCAGGAAATGGTGGCACACACGCCTTTAATCCCAGCACTCAGGAGGCAGAGGTAGGCAGGTCTCTGTGAGTTCGAGGCCAGCCTGCTCTATACAATGAGTTCCAGGACAGCCAGAGCTGTCACAGAGAAACCTTGTCTCTGAATGAGGGTGTGCATACACATGTAGAGTTTGGGAAGGGTAGTATAGGGGTCAGAGGTCAGCCTCTGTCGTGGTTCCACAGGAGCTATCTCCCATCATTTCTGAAGCAGAGTCTCTCCTTGGGACTAGGAGCTTGTCCACTGAACCCCTCCCTCAAAATATTATTTAAATAAATATTTGTATATTATATCTTAATATAATATAAATTAACTTATATATTTTAATAGGGAAGCATCTTAGAATGAGAACCATGAATGTGTGCTAATGAGCGTACACCACAGACTGGGATGTAGGAGGCCATGCTGGTTCATGCGTGGTGACGGAAGTGGTCTTTCTGAGAAGGTCACTTCTGATGCCAAGAGCTAGGATGCTGAATTATTTGAGCAGGGACACTCACAGCCAAGTGCACCTCTTCTAGGCTCTGGTGTCAGCAAGTGAGTGTGAGAGCCAGGCGTAGCATCCCAAGGGCCCAGGGGCACCTTATCACCTTATCCATCAGAATCAGATGCTGCAGTGTCCTGTCTCCAGCTTGGTCTGTGTCCAGGCTTCCCGGGTGGCAGCAGGTCCCCTCAACCATCATAACCTTCGTGTGCCTTCTTTCTCCTGCCTGCCTGGGTGGTCACTTCCTGTCCCAGAGCCAGGCAGCCTGAGTTCGAATCTTGTCCTTGCTTCTTGACAGTTCTGCAGCATGGAGCACGGTCCTTAACTGCTTTGTCTGTCTGTATATCATTGTCAGTAAAACGGACAACAGTTGTCTCCAGCTCAGAGAGTAAATGTATTATACTGGAAAGGCTTGACCCACACTTACACAAAGTTTGTCACACACACACACACACACACACACACACACACACACACACACACAGAGAGAGAGAGAGAGAGAGAGAGAGAGAGAGAGAGAGAGAGAGAGAGAGAGAGAGAGAGACTGAGACTCCCTTTACTGTGGCCAAGGGTGTCAACTTGTTTGCATAGATGAGAAGTTTTTCCTATATTGCAAGTCCAGTTTTCTCTTGGAAGCTCCTCATCCTACACAAGATGAGGGATGGGACCGGACTTGAATATGACCACTAAGATTTCACTGGCCTTGTCTTTCTCCATTCTACACTGAGGTACATTAGCCCCAAGGTTACGATTCCAGTCTATGTTTCTCTCATGGTTCAGAGAAATGAGACTATTCAACCCCAAGTTCCTTCAGGGAAGGGAGAGGGCATCTACCCTTTTTTTTTTTTATCCTCCTGAATCATATGCGATAATCCAGAATACTCCCCCCCAAACTTGGATGGTTTGCTCTGTGATTAAATTGGAATTTCAGTAAAATTTGAGTGTGTTTTCATCCTGCTTTTGTGTAGTCCCTTCTCAGTGTAGTCTGAATTCTTCATGCTGTCCTCTGGTGACTACAGACCTCAGCGGCAACATTATTGGCTGGAATTGGATCTGCCTCAAGACCTTAGGGACAGCAGCAATCCCTTTCTGAGAAGGGCTAGAGAGTCCGTACACGTAAAGCACTTCGGAAGGAGACTGACCACTGCTCGGTGTGGCCTTGCTATTGAGACCGTTACTGTTGATAATGCTTCGGTAGACTCTTCCACACCTGTAAAACCTCAAAAGGCAGGCAGACAGCAGAAACCAGATGCAGCCCTTTCCATCAGAAGGAACTTGGGTGGCAGCCTTCTGTGATGCCCCGGCTGCTGCTTATTAAGGTGCAGGCTCTTGGCTTTGGCAGGAGCAGTGCCCTTAGTGTTACTTCATGGTCCAATTAGTTGCTCAGACTTTCCATCTCCTGCATAAATTGTAAGTTTCTTGAAAGCA
The DNA here is from genome assembly GCF_004664715.2 of Peromyscus leucopus. NCBI lineage: Eukaryota > Metazoa > Chordata > Mammalia > Rodentia > Cricetidae > Peromyscus > Peromyscus leucopus. The sequence goes on along the minus strand of NC_051070.1, from coordinate 80,313,696 downwards.
CGCCATCTTTCTGTGAACCTCATACTCTGTGCCATAGTAGATGTAACCCTGTAAATATTCACAGAATTAATTACTAACTGGTTAGTCCGATGGGTGGGCATGAGTCAACTCTTATTAAAATTCCTAGAGACAAGTCTTTTAGCTTGGTTCTTCTTTCCCTTCCCTTCCCTTCCCTTCCCTTCCCTCCCCTTCCCTCCCCTTCCCTTCCCTTCCCTCCCCTTCCCTCCCCTCCCCTCCTCTCCCCTACCCCCTTCTCCCCTACCCCTTCTCCCCTACCCCCTTCTCCCCCCACCGCCCTCACCCCTTTCCTTCACTAGGATTGAACCTAGAGCTCCACACATGCATCAAGCCATATCCCCAGCCTTCATCTTCACACCTTCCCATAATTCCTGCTTTCGTCTGTCATCTGCTTCTTCTCCTCTTTGCCGCCTCCTCTTCCCATGCCACCTCTCCCACTCAACTGTGTCACATCCTGCCACAACTACTACTGTCTCTTTGACTTAAGGTCAAGTTCTAAATACCCCTGGACTCGTATAAGGGCCCAAGTTGAGAGCATTGATGGTGCAGTGGCCCAGGGGAAGGGGGGTAAGAACCTCTTCCTTGGTATCCACTCTTGGGGATGACTCAGAAGGATGTGCTGGGATTACAAGATGATCAAGACGTTCTCCTTTCTCCCTTGCTTGAACACCTTCATGGCAGTGTTTTTAGAGCAGTTTTGCCAAGTGTAGCATGGCTGGAACAGGTGCTTCCAGGACACACGTAACCCACACCCTCCTGAGCTGCCGCTCTCTGCTCTACACTTGCTGCTCTTTAAGTGCCACTGCTGTTGAGCGAACAGTGGCACAATGTGTCAGGGAGACAGCTAATGCTATTATTTGGTAAGTTCTTACAAAAAGAAAAAAAGAAAGAAAGGCCTCTGGCGAGCTATTTGATCCCAGTCAAAAGACTTCCTCCCGGGCTTGCTGGCAAAATCCAGTAGTAATAACTGTACCAGGGCAAATCCTGGGGACTTGGGCCATTATGGGAGGCCTGCACCCGACTTCTTTAGCTCAGAAGTGAAGGTTCGGTTGATGTCCTCAGCACTGTTGAGGCCGAGGGGTTTAAGTTCTGTCCCACTGTTGACTCCTCTTTAGGAATCTGAGGAAGACTAACTTCTGAGGTTTCGCTTTCACCATCTGAGATGTGGATCCCCCCTGACCCCCAGTAACCTATTCTTTAGATAACCTGACCCACCCTATGTGGATCATCACATTGTAGGTGACTGGGGACCAGCAGCTGAGGGCTGCCCAGTCTCCATATTGCTACAAAAATAGATCGGCAGCCCCATAACCAGTAGAGAAGCAAAGGGCATGAGGGCAGTTTCCTAGGGTACTTTTTCCCAGCTAAGCAGGTATTTTTAGATGGTATCTGTGAGACCAGTGACTTTAGGAAACAAAGTCAAAAGGAGTTCAGAATCTGGAGACTTTTTCTAGTTTACATTTCTTTGTTTCTCTTGGCTTTGAAGAGGAAAAGAAGATGTTTATTTCTCTCCTTGCTCCCTCTGCAAATACTTAATTGATTTTACTCATTTCACTCATCTGTGACAGAAATAGCAGCAGTTTTTTTCTTCTTTTTTTGTATGTTAACACTTTTTTTATTTCTAGAGTGTAGGGCTCCAGGGAAGCTGAGGCAGGTGCAAGTTTTCCCATGTTTGGCTGGGCTGTGCATGAAAATGAGAGAATTTTCTGGAATCTTTCCAGTCTTCAGAAGTGCCTCTGTCTTCTTAGAGCAGGCTGCCATGAGGCGAGTGAATGCCCGGTTGGCTAAGTAATGATGGTAGTTCAGACAGCCCAGTAGGCTAGAGAACAGATATCTGGGTTACATGTGTCAGTTCGATTAGAGTATCTATTTTCTTGCTCATTTGTGTCACACCTGAAATGGTGAAAAATTCTTTATCAAATCAACATGGCACTATTGATGGCTCTGTGAGAGTCCAGAGTGAAATTGCCAACACCTATCAAGGCCAACCAAAGCCAAGTCAAGGAGAGGGGCACCAACCGGTATGTGTTCCTCGCCTGGGGACAAGGGCATGGGAGCTGGCTGGTGCTGTCTTGATTTGTACACAGTGGCCACGGACAGCTTCCTCATTCCCGTGAAAGCATTTGTGTACAGTCATGAACTAAGCCTAGAATGGTCTGTTAGGTCTACCACAGGGGGTTGTCTCTTCCCTTGTCATTGTTGAGTGAACCAACACAAAACCATCATTAGCTGTCCTGGGTCTTTCCTGGGGAACTTAAGGAAGAAGCAGTAAAGACCCTGCCCAGATAACACATATCCCTTCCTTCCTTACCTGTTCTCAGAGAGCTGTGGAATCTGAGAACATGCAACAAAGAGCTATGCCCTTCCAGAACTTGTCACAAAAGTTGACAGAGAGAAGACACAGTCACATGCATAGACAGCTGTGAGCTAGAGAGTCATGAGAGAAACTAGCCCTGTGACCTATTTGTCCCCAGGGCCACTGAGGATGTTTGTGCTAAAACTGGCTTTCCCAGTGTCTGTCAACCAATGGGATCCTCTCCCCTTCCTTTCCCTCTTCTTAGATGGAAGACCATTTTCATGTAACAATTGTGGATTTCCCCCTAACAATTACAGATCATCTAAAGGCATTTTATAATCTGCAGGCATTTTGAGAGCATCAATGCCCTGTTTTTCATTCATATATATGAAGGGAGTGTGTCTGTAAGCACAGGATGTTGCATGTGTATGTGTATACTTGTGGAGGCTAGAAATCTACCTTGGGAATGCTTTTTCCAGAAACTTTCCACTTTTGTTTTGTTTTGTTTTTGTCATTGTTTTTAAGACCTCACTGGCCTGAGGTTGCCAATTCTCTGGATGGTCTGTCTGGCCAGCAAACCCCAGGGTCCCACTCATCCCTCCCCCGACTCTGACCAGCTTCTTTTACATGAGCTCTGGGAATGGAAGTGGGGTTCCTGGTGCTTTTGCAGGAAGCATTTTACCTATGGAGCCATCTCCCCAGCACAATTTGTTTCTTGGTGGAAATCTCTCTTTGCTGGGTGCTATAACCAATGACTGCTAGAATTGTAGAAATACTGGCAGGACCCTTGTAGGTAGCAAGCGAGCTGTTGCAGAGAAATATGGAGAGGTAAAGAGTCTCCTTGTGGTGTGGGTCCTTTACCCTTCCCCCAACTAGCCAATCTTGTTACCTCTGGCCATTACCTTCCCCATATCCTAGACCTCCTACCTTCTATGGCTCTGCATGTGTGACCCGTCAGATAGTCTTTTCATCTTGTCCTAGAGTTTGTTGTTTTCTGTGGATCCCCTTCCGCTGCCGCCATTCTGCTGGAAGGGTTGTTTAACTGAGAGTTTCTTCTTGGCCCTTTACCAGTGCATAGACAGTCAGACAGGGGTTGAATGTTAGAAGCCATCAGAGAGCCCACGGTGATCACAGCCGTCCCAATACAATTGCTACCCCAAGTCCCCACCCTTTGCAGATGGTACTAGATGAGAAGTCCTCCTTAGACCGGATGCCTGCTGACTATGGCCCTGAACTCCAGTCTAGCAATCAGGCTCCTGTTTTTCAGGAGACTGTCAAGGAGAGGCTCACCATGCAAGCAGCATGAGCACAGATGTTTGTTGACAGGGACATTGGCATGCTGGACTCCTGCCCAAACTCTGTGACTTGTGCACAGAGGAATAAGGCATTTCTTCATATTGGTGTTGCCAGATAATCTTAGAAAAATTATTACCTCTCTCTGTAAAACTCAATACTATCTTGAAAAATGTGTGGAGGTTGTTCATCTTTTGTCCAGTATGCTTTGGACCATGAGTGTTGCATATTTGGGAACATCTACCTATCCATAATAAGATATTCTGAGGATAGGACCCAGATCTACATTTAAAGTTCATTCAGTTTTTATATGCAGCATATCCGCATACACTAAGGGGAGTTTTGTACAAGATTTTCCCTCCTTTTTTTTTAGATCTCATGTATCTCAGACAGGTCTTGAACTTAATGACCTTGTACACCTAATCCTTCCTCTTCTACCTCCCCCAATTCTGGGGTTGCACACATGCGCTAGCATCCCTGGCGTTCAAGCCCAGGCTTTAGCCTATGCCTTAATGCGTACTAGGCAAGCAGTTTAGCAACTACACGATACCCCCAGCCGTAATCTCACATTTTTCTAATAATCGTGTGTAGGAAAAGCTTCATGATTCAGAGTTTTCCAAGTGTGTATGTTGTGACTGTATAAAGTGTTTTGGATTTTGGGGCATTTCACACTTTGGATTTTGGAGGCTAGAGATGCTCAACCAGCTATGTGTGTGAATCCACATGGATATGTGCACACAAACATCACCTCTCGAGGAGGTGTTCACCAACAAAGCTGTCTGCCCGTGACCCACGCAGCCTGATGACCCTTCCCTGTACGTGTGTGCTTACAGTGTTCTGTTGCTCTTATAGGTGAACTCTTTGTGGGCCAAGGGTTAAATTTTCTGCCAACCCTGGTTGTGCTGGTTATGTTTACACTGTGATAGTGCAGTTTCATCTGATGTTATAAAACCAACGAAAATGTGAGACCCCAGTGAGTCCCCCATCCACCCAAACATGACGTGTTTTGAGACAACTCATGGAAATTTAGTTAAAAATAAAATCAACAATTCTAATGTGGATAAGGCAGCTGGAGAAGCTTAGAAAAAAAAATTGAAATTCTAGGAGCCTATACCCAGAATGCCCTGTAAAGGGTTTTAAGTTCTGTTTCTACCTTAGAGAGAGCAAAACATGACATTTTAGAAACTGTAATGTGGGTGGTTGGTAGGACACAGTCCATGTTAAGGTCCAAGCATTAATGAGGCCAAGGCCCCCAGAATATCAGTAAATCCACCTGTTGCCCACAGTTTCCATCAAGTGTTGAAGTGTGAGTGTAAGATTCTGACCAACTGCAAACAGACAGAAGCAAGGGGGCTGTGGAGAAACAAGGGGGGCGGGGGCGGGGCCTCTGTGGGTAAAGTGCTTTCCATGGCAACTATGAGGACCTGGGTTTGGATCGCTAGCACCCAAGTAAAAAACTGAGTATAGCAGTGTTCTCCCATAATTCCAGAAGAGGATCCTGGGGCTTGCCGGCCAACTCATGGAGCTGAGTCCATGGGATCCTGGTTCAGTAAGAGATTCTGACTCAAAAAAAAAAAAGGAAAGTAATAGAGGAATAGAGGAAGATATTTGACACTGACTTCAGGCCTTTATAAGAATATACACACCTACAGACACACACACACACACACACACACACACACACACAAACACACACATTCATGCCTGCATGCATACATGCATATACACGTCATAATATATAAAGAGCTTCTGAATATTTGTCCATAAAATTCACGTCTGGTATTTCTGTTGGGGGAAAAAGAGAATTGGCCAAGAAATTAACTAAATCTCTAGCAACTTGTCAGCATGTCTTTCTTCTTTCACCCCCAAGTCATTCTGGATTGGACGGGGCCAAGCAGATGGTTCCTTAGAGTTGTCTTTGGAAGAAGATGCTTTTTTCCAGGGTCTCTAGGTCAGAGAGTTCCAGTGTCTGACTGTGATCCTATTGCCTTTCACTTGTCTGGCCCCTGAGCAGCACAGCTGGGAACCACTGCATGGCTGGTGTGGATGGGGACAATGAGGAGAAGGAAGAGGAGGAGGAAGAGGAGGAGAGGAGGAGGGAGAGGAGGGAGAGGAGAAGGAAGAGGAGGAGGAAGAGGAGGAGGAGGGAGAAGAGGAGGAGGAGGGTGAAGAGGAGGAGAAGGTGAAGTTCTGTCACAAGGAAGTTGAAGGTGACTGTGAAGCAGCTGGTGAACCTGGTCTCTGACACTGGCCCATACAGCTCTCCTGTCAACAAAGAGCCTCCCAGTCTCAGAAATGTTAAGTAAATGATTCCTCCCCGAGAGAGGCCTCGGATGACATGGGTTCCCAGTAAAGCTGCTGGCTCTCCTTTAATGGGGGAGACTGCTGAGATTTGCACTCACCAGAATAGAAAGAAAATGCGCAGTGACAATTGTCTTTTCAAATGTGTGTTGATGACTGAAGGCTGTAGATGGCCTTGGAGACTATCCCTGTTCATACAGGACCAAGGGTTTTGTGTTGTTGGTGTGATCCTTCCTTTGTTGAATCCAGATGCCACCAGAGAGGTACTCACTAACAGCTTAGAGGCATTGAGCAAGATGTGGTCCACACAATGCAAATCCCTTTGGGACTGAACCTCTTGTCTGGGTTCCCAGGAACATATGTTATATTCTGACATAGGGAGGAATACTCAGTAGGATCAAGTCAGAGATTAAGTTGGCTGAAGTAAGTAAACCCTCTGTTGCATACATGAAAATCACCAGTCATGGGACTGCATCATTTAAAATGGTGTGTTTCTTTTCATTTAACACCTTCAGTTTTCACACCCGGAGGCTTACTCTGTTTTTAGAAACCATGCAGTGTGCTTTCATGAGAATTCTCAGATTTTTTTTTCTAGTTCTATGAATAATACTATTGGAATGTTGATGCCAATTGCATCAAATGGAGACTGCTTTTGGCAACACGTAGGCTCCACCTCTTAGAGGGTCTACCACGTGACCACCATTTTGCTGGGGGTCAAGCTTCTAATGTACAAGCCTCTTGGAAACACACCATGTCTAATACATTACACCAACCAGAATCAGTACACCAGTGCTACCCAGGTCACAAAGGAGCCTTGGACTGGGCTGGCATGCTCTCTGCTGTCACTCATCTCCAGCCTGACCTGCTTTCATATTGTTGGAACTCTTAGTTTGGAAATTTTTGCTCCTCCCTTTAGGATGCGGCCTTAGAAATCCATTCACCAGAATTGAGTCGTCTTCCACTCAGGCTACTGACCAAGGCATCATCTCCATCAAGCAGATCCTATGTGTCTCTCCCATTGCAAATGAGTCCCAAGCAGCTGGTCTCTTAAGACAGACACTGGGTTGGAGCAGTCTCACAGGCAGGCTGATGGGGCATGCTGATCCTTACCTCTAATCTCCTCTCCCTAGAAGGAATTAGCTCAGCCCAGCAGTCAAAGAACTGCCCTGCTCATGCCCCATTACGACTGCCACACTCCACGCCCCCCCCCCCACTGCCCCAGTAGACACTGCAGCTCATCACAGATTCCCTGAATGTTCACTGGCAACAGACTAATTCAAAAATCAAACCTATAATGAATGGAATGTGTTTCTGGCAGTGCTTGCTTGCCTGTGTTGCACTGAGCAACTTCACTGCAGCCGGGATTCTGAACGCATGCTCATTTTGCACCGTGCATGCTGCCGTACTGTGCAGTGCCAGAAAATGCTGTTAGAAATAACTTAGAGTCAAGGCTATCATATGTTATGAATTCTAGTGCTTTCACTGTGCATGCCAAGTTTTTTGCTCCCATAGAAACATAGAAATTGCTTAAAAATATTTTAATATTTTCTCACCATCATTTAAATATGAAATTAGTCTGTCTTTGAGTTGTTCCCTGTTAGAATGCTTGATTTTAAAAATCATGATTTGAGTTCTCAGCTGAATTTCCTCAAAAATAGTTCAATGAGTTTTGACTTCTGAAAGGGCCTTAAACCTACTTTTGCCTTTTTGTGCTACATATTTATATGAAGCAGCATTTTTGGCATTTGGTGGTGATAAAATCTGAATGTGGATCAACTCTGAAAAATGTTAAAGATGTTCTACATTGTGCAGAATCAAATGTTCAACCAATGTCATCATGTCTTCATGTAAAAATAAACCACACTGACCTCATTAGTCTGCAAATTTCCATTCGTCTTTAACAGATGAAAAATTACATGCACTCCAAATAATTAGTTTAAAATATCTTTTATGTTTTATTATAAAATATCTTTGATTTATATACCTATTGCATATACATATATATCCAGGGTCACAGAAAAATTTCTTAGAGGAAAAGGGGTCCCCAATGTTAAAAAAAAAAAAAAAGGAGGGGTTAAGCCTTGGTCTGAAGTAGCAGTTACTGCTAACATCTCTTAAACTAGACAAGACAGGTCTGTTTCTTGGCTCTTTCCACCCTTACTCAGTTTCCTACCCTGGATAATTACTTACCCATTCTGAAGCCAGTTTCCTCCTCTATAAAGTAGGCTCATAAAAAGTATGGACCTTATCGGTTTATAAATTAATTCATACCCCTTGTTTAATGTGAGTAGGATGCACTTAGTAAATGTTAGCTGCTAATACCATTATCCTCCTCTGGTTCGTTATTCTCATCTCCAAATGCCAGTCACAGAGGCCTCTTTTCAAAGTTATTTTAAGGCTCTTCTTAGAACTACTATAAATCAACAGATAGAACACTGAGTTTGGGGGCAGTTAGCTGAATCACATGTCTCTGCTGACATCCATCCAGGATCTTTTCATAAAAATATGCCTTTGTTCATGAATATGCATGAGTTACTCCATGTTCCCTGTCCATCAGGTTATTAGTGACCCCATTTGGATTGGCTGCCAGGAGAACATCTCTGTTACTGTCCTCACTCTGTGTTTAAGTGCCTTCTCAGAGCTCCTTGTATCTTGAAATTTTAATTAGCAATTGATAGCAGGCTCTGATAACTTGCAAACGGAGACTGATCATTTATTAGCCCTTGTTTTGATCAGCAGACTGGTACGAAAGCAGTCCTTGGGTCAGAAGCTGCTGTGTGTGAAACAAAGCCAGCCTTGGTTTGCCCTGGTGTGCTCACAGGGAGCATAGTGTTGCTTGGTGGACAGTCCACACACTGTTGTCATATGCCACCCCGTGTCTGCCCCCTGGCTCCACTCAGCCTACGTAATCTTACACAATATAGATAGGGCAATCTCTTAAAGTCACAGCTTTGCCTATGTGTGTTTAAAGCAGAGAAGCAGCCTGGATTAGTCCCTGGTCCTCCACCACATGTGCCTGTCCCTGGTCCAGCCCATCCCAGTAGCATCGTGGCTCAGGGGACTGCACTTTCCATGGCCCCTTCATGACTACCTGCTTCCACCACATTAGACAGCCATACTTGTCACCATTGCTCACCCATGCGCTCTGTGCTCCCATGTGCCCTTCCTGTTCCCACTCACCACCCTCCTGGTGTATTGCCCATCGGCATGCTGAGACCCTTCTCATTTCCACCACTCTGTCCAGAGCTATATCTCCCCAGAATCTGCCTCCGCTTCCTCTCCACCACCTGGAATCCCTTGAAATGTTTCTACCCTGCACCCCCCAATCACATGGCATACATACATGGCAGCGCTAGGTGTAGAGAGATTTCCAAGTATCTAATGAGCACTTTGTGAACAATGTTTAGAAATAGTTGAGGTCTTTGATGCTTATTGCCCGATTGGATTTTAGGCATTATTCGTCTATCCCCTCTTCGGTCTTTGTGTCCTGCACACTGCCTGTAATCCTGGGTGTTATTTTTCTCCCACTGTGGCTACTTTGACAGGGTTTTACAAACAGAAAAGACTCTTTCATCAGATTTCTGTGGCATTGCTCTCATTTGTAGCCAGGCTGACCATCTTGCAGCTGTATTCATTAGCTGCTCACATTCTCCCTAGCTAGTCTGCTGACAGGGCACTTGACGTTCAATAGGACAGCATACCTGTGAACTGGCCCGCTACCCGGCATCAGATGATAGATAGCTGTATTTCCCTCCCAGCACTTGAGAGGGGCACACTAAACATTTTTTTTTTTGAAGATTATATGAACAACTGTTTGTGGCTGGTGGTAGTTAATGTTCCTTAACTATTTATTAGTGTCTGGGTTGAGGCTGGGTTTCATTGGCTCAGAAGTTACTCAGCACTCACAAGGCGCTAGGTTCAATCCTTATCTCTGCGGTAAATAATAAATATCAAGATTCTGATATATCTCCTATCCAGGTCACTATATAAATTGTGGGGTGGGGGTGGATGTATGTGTGCCCACAATTGTATGCAGAGACCACGTATGGAGGCCAGAGGTTGGGGGTGGGTATCCTGTCAGCCCCTGCTCTGTTCTCTGGACATGGAGTCTGTCTTTGAATCTGAGTTTGCCATTTTTTTTTCCAGCTAGGCTGGCAGCTAGCAAGGCCCAGAGATCTTGCTCCTGTCTCCATCGCCCTCCCCTCCTCCCCGGCATGCTGGAGGTGCACTTGTATAGGGCCATGCCTGGCTTTTTACATGTGGACTCTTGGGAACTGAACTCAAGTCCCAATGTCTGCAGCAAGTGCTCTGACTGAACTGACTGACCCATTTCCTCAGCCCCAAGACACAAATCGTGTTGGGTGTTACCTCCACGGTGTCTCTCCATACATAGGTCCCCGACTTGTGAAGGTGGTTGGGAGAGGTCCAGGTTAGATGGCAAGCTAAAGAGGAATGGGAGTCAGACCCTCTGAGGACAGAAGTGTTGAATGCCACACACCAGTCCTCACAGTGTTAGACTCACACACGCCGATGCAGTGGCTTTGGAGCCCGGGCAGCAGGAATACGGAGCAGAGCAGTCTCTGCCTTGAAAGATATCGGCTTCTGAGCAGAGATGGCATCTTGACAACGTCGGGAACTGATGCCTGGCTATTAGGATTGCGTCTTAGATGTCAGCTCATTTCCTTGTAGAAAATGAAATCCGATAAAAGCTGCTTTATCTGGCCTTCTATCAAGTGGAACATTTTGTATTATATCATATCCCTACGAATGACCCCAAGGCACAACAAGATGGTATTCGGGGTCACTTTGGAGTTAAGGGTCTTCTGAATTACATTATCATTCTTTCGAAAGTTGGTGATTGTGGCAGTTGTGGTCATTTTCTATATGCCTGAGTTACCACCAAAGCAGAGGTTTCTGTAGCCTGGGAGACAGTCTTTTGATGGAGAGAGGGAGAGAGGGAGAGAGGGAGAGAGGGAGAGAGGGAGAGAGGGAGAGAGGGAGAGAGAACGTGGGTGCATGTGCTTGCCTGTGTACCTGGATGTAAGAATTCAGGGCTGGCACATAACAATGAGTCAGAGTCAACTTGGACAGTGACACTTCCCATTCATCTTGACTATTCAGAGAGGAATCTGGGCAGGGAGCTCCATCAGTCAAGTGCCCGCTTGGCAAGCAGGAGGCCCTGAGTGCAGATCCCCAGAACCCACATAAAAGCCAAGCACAGATCCATGCAGTCCCAGTGCTGGGGAGAGGTGGAGGGAGAGAGATGGGAAGAATCTGCAGCTGAACTCACTAACTGGTTAGTGAGATCTAGATTCAGCTAGAGACCCTGTCTCAAAAAGGTGGAGAGCAAGCGATGGCGACATCCTACATTGACTTCTAGTCTCCACGTGTGCATACACACACAGGCATGTGAACATCACACACACACACACACACACACACACACACACACACTATATATATATATATATATATATATATATATATATATATATATATATCTCATACCTACATATATCCCAGCTCACTGGTGCCTTGGAAGTTTGGCTTCACTGTGGAATTGTGGTAGCATCACAAGGAGCAAGGGAACCTTGGACTCCATGATAAAAGGAGTCTCATTTCACTAAGGAATGTGTGGCTGGGTTACTTGCATTGTACACGTGGCCTCTTTTCTGAGGAATGCATAAGTGGTTTCTTCCCTCTGTGCTGGTAGCGTCTGCCAACCTGACCTGTTGATGGATAATTGCCTGACAGCCGAGCCTTTGAGAGCCTTTGATGCTAAGCTTCTCTTAGTTAGAAGGAAAGTTTCCTGCACCCCCTTCACAGTCCTGGGTGGTCTTGTCTGAGCTCCACCCCAGCAAACCCACCCATGAGTGGGGTTGGGGGTAGGGGCAGCCAACCCCAGGACCCTTTCCCCAATGTGGAATGTGAGGTGGGGAACCCACCAGCAAACTCTGCCTGAAAACAAACAAGTGCTAAATTAAAAAGAATGTTAACTACAGATCAGCTGCCTTGGCTCCTGACAGCAGATTTAATTCTTCCCTCCTCTCACCTGATGGAGCTTCGCCCGCAGGGTTTGCATCAATTATCTGTCGACATGTGGAAAATGATTGATGAGCTGCCTGCGGCGCCGGAGTACACTTTGTCAACCACTCATCATTTATACATCTTATCTCTGCCAGAACAAAAGCTAGGACAGCCCCACACTGATGGGGCTGGGAAGGCGGCGGGTGTGTAGGGGAAAGGGGGTGAAGGCAGAGCTCTTGGGGGTCCACAGAGACCAGCATGGGTGAAGAGGTGCTAAGCTGTTGACTCTCTATTGACTCCAGGTTCTCTGGTCAGCCAGCTCTGCCCTTGATACCAGCCCTGATTGCGGAAAAGCTATTTGGCTGTCCACCGCAGATGGGCTGGAGATGCAGGGAAGTGCATGCAATTTGAATTGCAGAACTACCTAGGATGAGGTTTGGAAGCATTGCTGCCATTTCCACAGGTAGCCTTGTGCTAGAAGACATGGAGGCATCAATCAGCGGGTTGGGTCTAACTTGTGAGGTGTGTGTGTGTGTGTGTGTGTGTGTGTGTGTGTGTGTGTGTGTGTGTGAATGTGAATGGAGAGGTGTCAAGGCGACCTTTGGGGAAATTGACCCTGTTTGATAATGGCAGGCTGAACAGTGAAAATTATGATGATTTATTTCTTTTCCTTAAAGCTAAAATGAAGCTCAAATTTTTTCCCACAGAACGAAAATAAAGACAAGGGTTCAGATTTCATGTTCATTCCATACCTCAGTGGAACCACCTACTTTTAGTCTTAAAGTCCATGCTTAGAGATAAACAGAAAATACTGGGTGGGTGCCATAGATCTTTTAGCCCTGCTGGCTTTCTCTGGCATGGTAACAAACCAAGACGATGACCATTATTTCCAGTAACCTCTACAGACAAAAAATTCTATCCTGGACCCATATCTGTGATTGTACTCTCTTAAAGATATCTCATATATCAATTTTTCTTTCTTTGAAAGTACTTTCTTTCTTTCATTTGAAAAAATAGGCCCAACAGATTCCTTGGTGATTGGTCAATAGGTGGAAAGGAATGAAGGAAGACATCTTAAGTTATGTAATGTAATAGGAGTTTTCTTCTGATAGAACTTGATACACTGCTAGAATTATTAAATAATAATAATGAACCATGGGCATAATTATTAAGTTAATTTTAAAAAGAAGATGATAGGGCTATGAGGTAGCATCATGGTACAAAGAATTGAGAGCACATGAGAGCATTGTGGAATGCACAAATCCCAGCTTCACCAAGGCCCAGCACCTTTAGGATAGGAATTCACTGGCCTTTAAGAGTCCTATCTTAAACTTGGTGATAGATTTTTGTTGCTATGACTAGATGAAGGGTAATCTTTAGCTGCACTGAAGTATTGAATGAAATGCTAGGTTACTAATCATTATGACATCAAGTGTTGTCCCAGAAACTTTATGGAGCCTTCATCAGCATGTAGTGGGGCCCTTTGGGACCTGTGGAGAAAGGTGGCTACTAAGAGTTCACAAGTCCCACATGTTCCAATGTTGGTGGACATCCCCCAGGATCTGGTTGAAGGAGGCCTCTGGCCAAGAGAAAGCCCTTGTAGGCCTCTCCTAAGCTCAGAATTACTAACTGAAGGGTAGTTATCATTAAATCCTACAGTTGAACATAGATGGGTTCTGTATGACATGAACAGATGAACTGTAAAGTGACACCACCAAGTTGGGGACACGTGATTGTTTTGAGAAGAGTCATCTTCTAGATTGAGGTGGCAGCCTCATGTACTGCTCTGAACTAGGACTTCAAGTTTTCTGTTTTGATAACACTCAGACCTTCCATCTGGTAGACAGTCACTTGTTTGACATTTATCTTGAAAGTTCTGGAAGGTGTTGGTGGTGTTTCATAGGCTACTCTACCACAGTGTCACTAACCAGATGGCTTAAACAACACACATGTGATATCTCAGAAAATGGAAGTGAGGGTGTCTTAAGGGTTGGCTCATTCTGCGGGTTGTGAGGAGCTTTTATCTCGCCCTTCTCCACTCTCCTATACCCCACACATTGTATCGCTTGGTTTACAGGTGGGATTTCCATGGTATCTGTGAACACATTTTCCCTTTTCGTAAGGACACTAGCCACTTTGATGACCTCACGTGGGCTGGATCATCTGTGATGACCTTATTTTCAAGTAAGATCACACTCACAGGACCTTATTAAAACTTTATTGTCTTTTCAGGAGGACATAGTTCAACCTCCAACAGAATCTTTCTTTTGTTAGGTTCCAGCTTTTGAGATAAAATCTTGTTATCCACCCTTGCCAGCTAGAATTTGGGGTCTTCCTTCCTCAGCCTCCTCAGTGCTGAGATTATAGGCATGTATCGCCACATTCAACATCCAGGGAGGTTCATGAAGAAATTTTCCTCTTACTGCTTCTTGTAAGGCTAGGGTTTATCTTGAAGAGAAAACCATATTGTAGACATTTGGTAGCTGCTCATCAATATTTGTTAAATTAAGAAGTAAAGGAGACTTAAAACTCTGTATTTCCTTAGGGGAACAAAAGAACTTGGTTTTCTTTTGTTTTCCACTGCTTGGGTGGCCTGACTGAATTCCAGGTCCTTCATCGGTTGAATGACACAAGCTCTTACTGTGTAACCCAAACTGGCTTCAGGGACAATTCTCTGGTGTGTATCCTAAGTGCCAGGCTTAAAGGGATGTGCCACTGTAACTGGCCAACAGAGCATTTTAAATATCCAGTTTGCGTTTTATACTAGGCTCCTACATGTGTAAGTCATGAAATCAGTGATTGAATTCTAGAGGCTAAGAAACTTAGAAAGGAGTTTCTTGTAAAATATGCATCATACATAGCCATTTGTCTATTTGTAGGTAGTCTTTTCTATTTTTTTAAATGGATGATACGCAGGGGAGAAGAAATCCATGCTTACTCTGTTTTTGCAGAAGTCAGTCTTTGGTCTGGTCTGGAAGTTTACTTTCTTGAGAAAGCATCACCATGTGACAGAGAAAATGTCCCCATAGAAGCCTTTCATTGAAAGTTTGTTAACAAAACGAAACCAACCAGCAACAAACTGAGTATCCTTTGGACTCTGACTCAAATCCTGGTAGTGAAAGGCTGTCTGTTATGAACAAGTTAGCAAGGGGTGAGCATCTGCCCTTTATCTTCCAGAGACCTTTTGTTTATGTTCGAATATGTCTTAATAGGCAAATGATAAGTGACTATATTTGATTTTAAAAATATGTTCAAAAATAGAAATTAGAGAAATTAGATACAACTTATATATATGTATATATATATATATATATATATATATATATATATATATATATATATATATATACACACACATAACTCAGGAGGCAGAGGCAGGTGAATATCTGGGAGGTCAAGGCCAACCTGTTCTATATAGTGAGTTCTGGGTAGACCAAGGCCACATAGTGAGGCCTTGTCTTAAAGTATTTATGCAAAATGGAGGCTATACTCAATATTTTTGCACTTAAAGTTTTCCGTGTTTTCAGTATACCTATTTATATAGGCATAATGTAGACACATTTTAAGAATCATATAGATAGCAGATCCAAACTTTGACTTTAGTCAAAGATGCATGGGGATTCAGCCACAGAAAAATTGGAGATCCCGTTAAGAAATTTGATTAGGAAAGAAGGCTGGGGTGATAGCTCATTCTATAAAGCATTTGCCTCACATGCACCCTGAGTTTCATCCCAGATCCTTGGAAAAGAAGAGAGGGAGGGGAAGAGACGAGAAAAAATAAACTAGTCATGGTAGCTTATGTGGTGCTTATCATCCTAGCCCTGGGGAGGCAGACAAGGGCAGATACTCAGGGATCCCTGGCCAGTCAGGTTAGTCTGCTTGGTAAACTCCAGTGAGAGACCTCATCTTGAAAACAAAGAAAGCAAAGCAGATGATGCCTAGGGAGCAACTAGTCAAGGCTGTCCCTCATCCACCCACCACATGGTCTTTGGGAAGCATTGGCCAACTTTCCTGGGACTGTGGTTCTAAAGCAAAAAACCAAGAGGATGACTTGGGGCCAGGACAATGCTTTGGGAAGATAGCATTTCAAGAAGAACAGCCCATGGGAGCTGTATATTGCCCTCTTCCAACTGCAGACATTTTTCACTTTATAATTCCCTGTTTAAACCTGTACATGTTTAATTTGGGACTTAAAAATGATGGCTGAAACACAGAGGCATGTTGTCCTGGTGAAAGGTTGCAATTTAGAGGCCAATTAGAGTGGTATTTGTTTTCATTCTGTAGTACCCCCTCTAAGTCTCCTCTGCCCCCCCCCCACACTTTGCTACAGCATGCCCCTCACTACCAAGAAAACTAGGTTTCCCCATCCAAGGCTGATTTTCTGCTTTTAGCTGCCATATGCATGGGCTGGGAGGTGAGGCACAGCCTTGCCTGGACTGAGTCCCTTCTAAGGAACCACTCTCCTTGCAAAACAATGCCATTTAACTTCCAGCTCTGACATCGTTCCATTTCTATTTCACATAAATAAACAGACACCCCCCACCCCTACCCCCGCCGCCACATACACACTTTTGCTCACCTCCCCCAGGCCAGGCATTCCTCAATTATAGTCTTAAACCTGACCAAGCGAGAACAAATTGTGACCTTAAGTTATATCCTACAGTCCTACCTCACGTTGGGACTCAGAGAGGTTTTGTGGTATTCTCGTTGACAGGTTGTTTGTAGATAGAACAGTTTTCCATAAGGAATTGAAATCATACATCAAATGTATTGTTTTATATGTAAGCCACCGGAGACCAATGAAAACAGTTGGTAGAGCCCAAATACCATTACAAACAGATTTATTGTAGTGTGTTTTCTCCCACCTTTTTCTAGAAGTTATTACTTTAATCTTAAGAATTTATGTAAGTGTGCCTGTGGCTTTTATATGGTTTAGGCATTCACTTTGAGACTTTTAGCTATTTAGTGGTGGGGTGTTTAAAACAAGTGTTATCAAGGAAATAATTTTGCCTTTACATCATTTTTTTTATATTTGCCTCTGAATGCTTCATATAGAATAGCCAGTTGGCGATATAAAAGAGTTATTGCCAATGTCATGGAAACTTATCTTTCTAGTGCCCTTTCGTTTGGTGTATTCATCCACACTTCTAAAACGCCAGCAGAGATAAACACGCAGCATTCCTGTTTGCTGCCAAATCAGGAAAAAAATTAATAAAAAAAAATAAAAATAACCCCTGTGCTTGCCTTCCTGGATCATTTCAAAGACAGAGAGCATTAGACTTGGAAGCAATTAAACTCACTCTGGTGTACATTTGCTAAAAGGGCTGGAAAACAGTTTTTGCTTTGCCCAGCCCCGCAGTAACAGAGCTGTTTGAACCTTCAGACAGAAAGATCTTGAGTGATGTCTCAGAAGATGAATCAGATGACCTTGCAAGACCTCGCTCATCTATCACATCAATCTTTCAACTAAGTCAGATATCATAAGAATTTTTTGCAAACTGTTCTACTTCTTAGCCTTTGGGGCGCATGCACGCCTTCTGAATGCACCATCTCCATGCACATAGTTGCTTGCACACTGTCCTTACACATTCTGCATGCACCAGCTTTATTTTGGGAACCACATTTTCTAAGCGTGTTGATAGACACTTACCACTCACTCCTTACATGGTATGTTCCAGGGTAACCGAGTTGATAGGTGTAAATTGTAGTTTATTTGGGTGTTCCAAAGAGCGTCCTGGACTGAGGACAGCTCAGTGGTTAAGCATGTATTGTACAAGCATGAGGAGCTGAGTTCAATCCCAGCTCCTGGGAAAGAAGCCATGTATGCCAGCTCACACTTGTAATCCTGGGGCTGGGGAATTGGAGATAGGTATATCCTTGGGGCTTACTGGCTAGCCAGTCTAGCCTAATAGATGAGTTCCAGGCCACTCAGACACCCTATCTCCAAACAACAAGGTGGATGGATCCTGAAGAATGATGTTCAAGGTGTCTTCCAGCCTCCATTTGCATGCCTCCACCTCTGCATACACAATCCACAGAGTGTCGTCATGTCCCCTTTGACCTTTCCTCATCAGAATTGAAATGAGTGAACTTTCACATGTGGCTGGATTTGCAACACTGGACACTGGCTGGGGGGTGATACTGCAGACTCGTTTAACTATTTTAGCCTTATGACCGAAACATGTGCATGCATTACCTAGGGACCTGGCAAGACCTAACTTTTACATCAACCAACAGAACAAGTGTTAGGTTACTGAGCTGAGGAAACAGGCTTGCAGTTTTCTTAGCCCACTTCAGGTCATGGAGAAGGTGAGCATTTAAAGTCCTACTCCCATGGAGAGTTGAGATAAAGTGTCTCTGGAGGGCCAAGAGGTCCAGTCTTGTTCTGATGTTATTTGGAAAGAAAGGTGGACCAAAATCAGCTCTCTGATTCTGTTTGGTTATCCTTTCAAAACACAAAAGGCACTTCTCATGAACTGGTGGTTTATGTTTAGGACCCAACCCTTTCTGAGCCAATCTATCTGTGAAGGGCGCGGGCTATGTCACCCACCCCTCCACATGCCTGTTTAGCTTAAGAATTATGTTGAGCCAATTGCTTTTCTAAGCCTGGAGACTCAAGAGGCAAGTCAAGTTAGTTACATCTATGAAAGGAATCTCCCTTCACCAGGATGCCTCTTCTCCCCCACATGAGAAGTGTGGCTTTATCGTTGGAGACACCTCACAGTGCAGAGATGCCAAGCAAGTCCTCAGAGAAGGCTTCACTCTGCCTTTCCACACCCTACCTGATGGCGCCCCGGCCCTGCCCCTGTGAAAATGCCTTTCTTTGTTTCTTTTGAGCATTTATTTAAACCTGAGCTCGCTGACTTACACTCCCCATGCTAGACTCAGACGTGTGTGTGTGTGTGTGTGTGTGTGTGTGTGTGTGTGTTGTGTTGTGTGTGTGCGCACACACATACATGTATATAGGCCAGATGTCAATGCTGGGTGTCTTAATTGCTCTCCATGTGATGGTTTTGGAGACAGGGTCTTCCACTAACCCTGGCTCTCACTGAATCTGCTAGACTGGATAACCACCAAACTCCCTAGGATATGCCCGTTTCCACCTCTCCAGCTCTGATATTTATTATAGGTGTGTGCCTCTGTGCCTGGATTTTTTGCATGGATTCTAAGGGATCAAACTCCATTTCTTATGCCCATTGAGTAAGCATCTTACAGACTGAGCCATCCTCCTTGTACTGTGTTAATCTTTTGTTTCGAGAATTCATCCAGTCCAAGAGATATGAAGGATGGAGGTGAAATAGTTCTTTATTCCTATAACCCTCTAAGCAGCAATGGATTTTAAAAAAAGTGTTTTGTTTTTTTGTTTGTTTGTTTGTTTTTTCACAGCACATTTTTACTACTTTGAGCTATCCTGGCAATGTATACCACCTAATATACTGGCTCTGGATTGCCGATCCCTTGTAATGACTAAAGATCATCTGTAATTAGCATGCAGATTGTTGTAGAGTAAATGAATGCAGATATGCATGCCATGTTCCTGCTCCTAAATAGGTTAAGTATTCCCCACCTGATGTGTCTCCTGCCATTAATTTGCTGAGTAAACACTCTCTTTATAGTTGAAAGATCAGTTTCATTTCAGCCTGATTATTCCAGCCATTCCAAATTAGGTTTGTTCAAATTAATGAGACTTTATTAAATTAGAAAGGTGACCTGGATTGGAGATTATCGTCTTGTCACAAATCTCTCTGACACTGGACCTGTGTCTGGCTTGTGCTCGGCGACAGGGCAGAATTCCTTCCAAGATCTGCAAACCCGAGTGCCACCTGCCTCTCCAGCTTTGGCCTTTGACCGTGGGCACAAAGCGACTGTCATCTAGCCCCTTCATGTCTTGGCTCTGCTTTGCCCAGAGCTCTGGTCACTTCATCCCAACTTGCACTGCCTCTCCTATGTGAGCATACCTGCCAGTTGCCCCCTTGCCCAGATTCTCCTCTTGACTGACAGCACTTCCACAGGTGGGCACGTGTGGGAAGAAGTCTTCTCACCTCTTGCCCTTCTCTCCATCCCTAGGCTAGCAGGCATGTCTCATGTGGCAGAGGGTCTGTCAGGCTTTAGGGCTTGGCTTGCTCCTCATGCAGACAGCTCCTTTGCTCTTAGTACATTTGGGGTACATGCAATTGAATTAATCTTGGTTGATGTCACACCACCATCCATAGGTTTGCATGCAGCATTCTTTACTCTATCTATTGACACATTTCTAATAGAATAATAATGAATGAATCAACCTAACAAGTAGAATATATATGTTATCATTTTTATCTAGGCTTATTTAGTAGAATCATGGTATTGAATTGTGTGCTTAATATGCTATACCAGCTAGGTGTGATGTGGTTCATACCTGTAATCCCAATACTCAAGAGTCAGAGGCAGGAGGATTACAACAAGTTCAATGACAATTTGTTCTACAATAGTGAGTTCCAGTTGGGTCAGGGTTCCATAATGAAACCCTGTTGAGAGAGAGGAGAGAGGAGAGAAGAGAGAGGAGAGAGCGCGCGGAGGGGGTGGGGAGAGAGAGAGAGAGAGAGAGAGAATAGAAAAAAACAAAAGAAAGAGAAAAAGTAAACCAAAACCCAACAATTATAGCAATATACCATTCAATTTTTTAAGAGTTTTTTTTTTTTAACACAGGTATGTATCTGCATAATATATTGCTTTTTTATTTTTTATAAAAATAGACAGGGGTAGGATTTGGATCCCAAGGCTTTGACCATGCAAACCAGGTGTCCCGCCGCCGCTGAGCTACATCTGTGTGTAGTCCCAGAGTTCAGTTTTAACAATGAAGTAAGTAGGTGCAAAGAGGTCCCCCCTATAGTCTCTGTTTGATTGTGTATGTGAGTGTCATTTCCCAAATCCAAGTTGCACGTTTCCTTTGCAAGAACAAAGTAATTACTCATTGTCAAGCTGTAAAAATAAACAAACACCCCACACGTTAAGAAACAGGGCCTTCTGCAGTCCAGAAATTGTCAGGCTCTGCTCCCAAGACCGAAGGAAAGCCATTGCTGCTGTGGCGAGAGAAGAAGCAAGAGAAGCGGCCAGAGCCTGGCCCTGGTGCCGTCTGAGGTTCCTCCTGGGACTCCCCTGCAAGCATGACTCCCCCGGTGGTCTTTCTTAGGATGTCTGGGTTGCCATCACTTGCTGGCTTCTACCACCTCTCACACTCATTCCCGTCTTCAGAGCACTGGGCACCCACTTGCTCCTGTGCCATCGTCGTCTCCAGTATTGGGTATTGTAGTAACACAGGTGGAGGGAAGGTGAAATCTGAGCCTATAGACTCCCACAGAAGTCTGTGTGATGCCACCCTGGGAACAGGAGGTGCAACTCGCTGGTAAATACCTCTCCCCTGACCTGCCTGCGAGCTTACAACTCCATAGTCCTTGCATTGCTGGTTCTTGAAGGCCTTGAGGCTGTGAGAGGCAGAGGCCGTCCATTAAAATGCAAATGTCCCTTTCAGCTCATTATCACCTAAATCTTCCATGGGGATTAATTTATCAGACCCTTTCCCATCAGACACCTGGCTGGAAACAGAGCCCCGTGGGAATGGGCACCTGGCTGACAGGAAACATTCTGAGAGGGAGAGGTGACAAAGAGGAGGTGAGGATGTGCCTGGAAAGCAAACACCAGGTCTCTAGAGTTTGGCCAGTTGCCAGCCCTCACCAGTTCATCTCTACCCAGACCATTAAAACCTCTGTTGGCCAAGTACATGAAGGCCATGGCTTCCTTTGGGGGAAGTTTCCCTTAGAATGAACAAGAGAATGTGCACAAAGGTCCCCAATCGGCCACAGACCCTCCTGAGCCTGCGCATTGCTGCAGAGAGCCCTTCATCTCTTGTCACTCGATGACAGAGGCCTTAGAACTGAGTTCTTCATTAGCTAGCCCCGAGGCCCAGCCTGCTGTACGAGGCAGCCATTTTGAGGCCTGGACAGGCCCTGTCAGACAGCTTCAGCCGGGATGTTTGTGTGGTGCCTCATCTGCTTTTGTTTGACATCCAAACAACTCTTTGAAAATGTCTGCTCTCGGGGGCCTTGCCTCACAAAAGGGTCTCAAGAGTGTTGTCTGAGGCATGTGGGCCGCCTCTGTCACTCACACAAAAAATGTGCCCCTCCCCAGCCCTGCAGGACAACTCCCCCAACAACCTGTGCTTTGGCCTCAGCTGACCCTGGCCTTTTAACATGTCAGAATGTACTAAAAACACTTTGGCTGTCATAACAAGGCGAAATGAAGTCTTCACAACCTGTCCTTTAAACAGACCTTTTGGGGTATTGCTTTCTGTCACCTCTCTCTGGATCGAGCTTGTCTGGGTTTGTGGGCAACAGACCCATGGGCCTTTGTTTTCGCTCACTGTTGTGTGGAATTCCCCACTCATTCATTAATCATCCCTTTGCCTATTTATTCGGGTGGCAAGTATAGCGAACACACTTAGAGCGTGCTTTTGTTTGGGTGGCACCCTTTGTGAGGACCAAGGCAGAGCTAATTATTAACTGCAAAAGGAAGGCAAAACTCTCAGCAAAGAGCCAAATGCTGCACACACCAAGACTGTGTGTGTGTGTGTGTGTGTGTGTGTGTGTGTGTGTGTGTGTGTGTTTCAAAGTCTAAGAGGTTTGAGCCAAGCAACTGGGGTGGATTTATTTAGCTGGAAGTTGGGGGGAGCAATGCCAGTACTTTCATCCTTAATAGAGGCAGTCTATTAAAACCCAACTGAGCGGACAGTTCAGGGACCCTATGTGCACCCCTGGATAGCCCGTCGGGGGCCTCAGGTCCTTAGCAGACACAAACAGGGCTGGCGGCTTGAGAGGTGAGGTCTAAGGGGGCTCCTCCAATCTCTGAGTTTCTGTTTCCCAAAGTTTAGAGATAGTCTTGTCGGCTTTTGATGCCTTTCTTTCCTGCCACTGGACTCCGGTTAACTGTTGTGTGGCAGCTCCTTCGGCTTTTGACTGGCCCCTTCTGGGAGAGGTCTTTCCTCAGCATGGATGCTAAAGTCGTTGATGAAGTTCCTGACCACCCCAGGCACTGCTGTTGTACTACCCGGTTTTAGTCTCTCCATGAAATCCGCCACTGTTGGACTTAGGTTTTGTTCATGAATTTCCTAGCTGTTGGACTACTAAAATGTAAATCCTGTGCCCTCAGCACGTAGCTCCCAGACCATTGCCTGGCATGAACCCGAAGCCCAATATACTTCTTACGTAAGTAAGGAGGGCAAAGTTATATTATCTACTAACCAACTATGGCAACTATGGTTCATTGACTGGACCACCGCAAACTGGTTAACAAGAAAAAACAAACAAACAACAACAACAATAAAATGCCCCAAAACCGAGAAGTTTATGGATACGTGTGTGGACCACTCAGCAGTGAGTCAGTCAGAAGAAGCAGTTAGAACCTGGACTTAGAAACATCTTCAAAAAGAACAATACACTTTTAGAAAATGAATAAGGCAATGGAAAAGGACTTGAATCTTTAGGACAACAAATAGGAAGCTAAGGATGTGACAACGTGACTGGATAAGGGCTCACAAGTCCTTTAGATTCTTCAGGGCAACCTACTGGGTGAGCGTCTGGAGTTTTCTCCTGGGATTAATCTTCTGTTCTTCCTGGTATGAGGAAGAAGGATGCCTTTAAATGTTTATGTCTTGCTTTTAGGCAAATAGGACAGGAGCTGAGCTCTTACATCTGCTTTTTCTCAATGGTCTTTGGGTCAAAATAATCAATGTGTCCAAGGGGCGTGTGTGGGAGCTCGCGTTCTGATGTTCTCTGTCTGGATCTGTGGATGAGTAAGTGCGTGAAGGAGTGCAGGATCGTTTTCCCCATTGGCAGCCCAGTTCCAGGATCTGTTCTCGACATAAATTCATTGTGGGAGCATCTACTCTCATCCTGCCCCACCTTCTGTCATTGTTCTAGAGGATCCATCAATCTTTTGTTGACTTTTAGATAAGACTCAAAGCCTGAGCTTGTTTCTAGTATGTCTACCCCAATCTTAGGTCTTCCCTTACCTGTGCATTATTTTATTCCTAATGAAATAACAAGTGGGAAAAAAATATACATAGTTTTATTCCTAATGGGAAAAAAAAGTGATTCTTGGCCATATCAAAGTTTGGTTCCTTCCTTATGAAATATGGGGGCTCCATTTCTAAATGAGTCTATGTCTCAATTCTTCTTTTAAAAATTAATTTATATATATATATATGTGTGTGTGTGTGTGTGCGCGCGCGCGTGCATGCGTGCACGCGCCTGAGGGTATGCATGTGCACCACATGTGTGCAGTATCAGGAGGCCAGAAGAGGGCATCAGATACCCTGGAAGAGTTTCAGGTGGCTGTAAGCACCCAATGAGCTGGGAGCTGAACCCACATGAGGGTTCTCTGCAAGAGCAACAAGTACCAACTGCTGACCCGTCTCCTCAGCCCCACTCCCTTCTGAATCCCTTATTCTTCTTCAGTGGTGTGTTTTCTTCTGATGAACCAAAACCACCCACATTTTCCTACAACATGCTAACAATAGATAGAAATTTTGATTCTGTGTAATTCGTATGTGTGTATAAAGATAAATTCTTCCCTTCTGTTGTAGAGTGAGGACCCTTCATGCTTCATGTAAAATTTGGGATCAACTTGTAATTCACTAGAAGTCCAAATGAAATTTTCACTGTAACTACAGAAAACATATACAGTCAAACTGGGGAGATGGAGTCTTCCCATCCATACATATGGTTTTTATCATTTTCTAGGTTTTTAAAGTGTAATTTTTGATGACTTCAGTACATTTATAGCATTTAAAAACCATTGCCAGTGTTGGATTTTAGAACATTTTTGTCACCCCATAAAGAAACCCTGTATGCATTAGCACCCCCCCCATTTCTACCTCCTGTGGATACTAGACAACCACAAAATTGCTTTCTCTATATATGGATTTGCTTATTGTAGACATTTAATAGAAACAGGATCATGCAGCATGTAGTATTTTGTGAAGACTTCTTTCACTTACAATAATGTCATATGGTTCACCTCACTGAAAGCACACCAGAATCTGGTACTAGGCCTTAAATATATGGGCTTTAAGGAACATTCCAGATTCAAACCTTAGCAGGGAACATATATACTATGAGTTGTATTTCTAGATCCCTGCTGATATATGAAAAAGTAGTTGGATACATACATATCTGTATATATGTATATCACCCCAACTTTACTTATATTTACTCAACATGGGTTTCTTGAGTTGGCAGTCATACCATCTATATACTTGGAGTTTGTGTTTGTCTTCCAATTCTTTCCAATTCTTTGTACTTCTAATTGATTTTTCTTGTCTTACTAGAGTGTATAGAATCCTCCGGTATACTAAAGAACAGAAATGATGAGATCTGATATTCGTTTTAGGAACATTTTGAGATCTAATTCATACAATGACTCCTCATCTTAGAGTGTCCATTTGTTTGGTTTTTAGTGTGCTCATGAGGTCATGCAACCATCACTATCCACTTTCAGAATAGTTCCTTCATTCCAACAGAAATTCTGCAATTTTGCACACCCACTGAAAAACAATAATTCACTCTCTGTTTCTGTGTTTTTGTCTGTTTTGGACATTTCATATGATTAAAATCAGATAATATATATCTGGCTCTCTCACTTATGCTACATTTTCAAAGTTGATTTTTTTGGATCATATATCAAGACTTCATTTTATGTCTAAATCATATTTCCTTGGATTATTTATATTTTGCTTATCTGCTTATCAGTTAATAGATAGTTTGGCTATTTCTACTTTTTGATTATTCTGAGTAATGTGCCTATGAATACTTTCATGTATGTGAACATGCTTTCAGTTCTCTTGGGTAGATAATTAGGAATGGGATTTGGGGATCACATGCAAACTCTTAACATTCTGAGGAATTATTTCAGAAGTAGCAGTTGTCAGATGGACTTACAGTCAAGTTCTTGATTTTACAAAGGACCATATGCTGTCAGCTTTTCAGTTGAATGTGTTAGCTGTCAGATAAATTACTTCCTATATAACTATGTTAGCATAAGGGTTTAAATTGTATAGTAGTCTCTTCATGAGAGTGCAGGAACGTACAGCACTGCCGTCATGGGGAATGTGGTCCAGGAAAGCAGCCCTGACAATAGAGACTTAGTACTGACTGTGCTTAGATCAGTCAGTGCACTAGAGGTGGGATGAGGTGCCTGTCAGCACTCCTGTTCCCCAGAGTCACTGTTCCCAAACCTTGGACTGGCCCATACATCTTATGATAGGTATCAGACTCCAATGTTGGCTCTATGAACTATTATGTTTAGAAATTGTTATAAATTTCAGGTTTCTCTGATGTTACAGTGATTGATAATGATGCTTTCCCCCTCCTGAAAAAGGAGCTATGACTTGCTCTCCATTCTTGTCTGTTGGTGACATCATACCTGATCTTTCTTTGCATTAAATTATTGCCTGGATGTGACTTGTCATTGGATTTGGCCATTCTTCCCTCACATTTGCAGGTGCGTTAGCTATCTGTCTTGTTGCCATGACAAAACATTTGACAAAAGTGACTTAGTAAAGAGCTTCTTTGGCTTCACAGATTGAGGGTGCACCCCATAACAGTGGGGAAGTGGGAGCTGCAGCAAGCAGCTGGTCACACGCATCTGCACTCGGCAATCAGAGATGGCCACTGGTGCTCAGCTTGCTTTCTCATTTTTATTTACACTGGAATTTTAGCTCCTGAAAGCCACTCACATTCAGGGTGGGCTATTTTTTCTCAAGCAAACCTTTCAGGAAGCATCCTCATAGATACACACAGGGGCATGCTTATGGTGACTCTAAAACCAGCCAGGGTAATAGTGACAATTTACCTCATGCCAAGGTCTTTGCAGTCCTGGTCCCACATAGTCTGTTGTGTTTTCAGACTCTTGTGTCACAGGATCATGCCCCATCTGAAATTTAAAAATTGTGTGTGTGTGTGTGTGTGTGTGTGTGCACACGCATACATACATACATACACATACATACATTTATTATTCATCAGAGACTGCTAGTTGTTCCCCAATATTTATTCCTTCGTCCTTTGTTACCAAAAGGAATGCTAGGCTTTTGGTGGGAAGACAGTATAGAGGTGCAAGGCTCTCCTTCACTGCTGATGGGAAAGCAAAATGGAAAAGAGTTTTGGACGATAGTCTTGTGAAACTAAAGTCTTAACATGTGATCCTTTTTGTTGTTGTTTATCCAAATGAACTGGAAATAGTTGCCCATATAGAAACCTGTGCAATGATGATTTTACAACTCTATTCTTTTAAAAAATTCTTAATAATTCTTTGAAAATTTCATAGAAATTATCGTATTCTTTAGCTCTCATCCCTCTCCTAACTACTTCAAGATACCACCTACTTAGTGCCCCCCCCTTTAAAAATAGCCTATTGAGTGCACATTGTTTTCCCATATACTCCTGAGTGTGGGACCCTCAACCATAGTGTATCTGTCCTACTAGGGGACACACTTAGAACAAAAACCCTGGCTTTCCCTATTTCAGAAGCAATTAACTTTCCATGAATCTTCAGTTAGGGGGGTGGGGCCCATGAATCCCTGCCAGCTTCGTGGTAGGATTCTGACTGGCTCAATCTCATGCAGGTCTTGCGCAGGCAACCACAGCTACTATGGATTCATTAGTGCGGCAGTTCTATCATGTCCAGAAGACACTGCTTCAGTCTGGTCCTCCCTGACCTCTGGCTCCTACCCTTTTTCTCCTCCCTCTTCCTTGCTGGTTCCTGAGCCTTAGGGTGGTTGTAATATCGTTGCCCCATTTCTGAATGAACAGTCCATGGATATTCTCTCACTTTCTACATGTTGACCGGAGCATCTCTGATCTCCACTGCATATACTTGGAAGAAGCCAGGGTGTCTTTCTCAGTCGATGACTGGAAATTCAATGGAGACTGCTACTCGGCACTATAAAGAAAGGAGGCTGTTAAACCATAACCAGATATGAAAGACTCACAAGCTTATTAGTAAGTACCAGAACCTCGTCTGAAGGGAAGACGTGGACAGTTTCAACTGTATGCCACTCTAGATAGTTAAAAGATCAATGTCTGCCAAGGGTCCAAGAGAGGAATGACTATATAGACACAAGAGAGAGGAGGAGAATACATGTGCAACACTGTCATGATGGACACCCATACCCATCACACAGTTGTCCAAAGCCACTGCACATGCAGTGTCAAAGGTGAACCTTCCTGTAAAGTAAAGAATCCAGGTGACAGTAATGTATCAGGAGAAGTCTGTTAATTGCTGGATGTATTAGATTACTGGGAAGGTTACACATGCCTAGGAATCAAGCGTATTTGGGAATGCTCTGGTCTACTTGATTTCGTTTTGATAATAAAACTGCTCTCAGGAAAAAAAATCTTTAAAAAAATAAGAATATGTGGCAAATATTAGATAAATAGGTGGTGGATTCCTGCATGCTACTTAATTTTGAATATTTTGTGGGCTTTAGGTATTTCATAACTGAAGATACAATTCTAAGCAAAGTTTTTGAATAGGCATTGTGAGATAGGGAAATTTGAACATTCAGTGACTATTTGATATCAGGAATTTTAAGACTTTTTTAGATATGATAATGGTATTACTATTGTATTTTAAATACAGGATTCATTCTCTCTTAGAAATACCTAGGCATATACATGCATGGCAGAAATGGTATGATGCTTGTAATAGGCTACATAGAGTTTTCCATGCCTCAAATGGAGGGGTGTGAATATAGTGGAAACACATTAGCTGTATGTTGATTTATAGATTTGTAAAGAGTTTCTACAGTGTAGTCTGTGATTGTGAGCGTGAATTCTTTGTGTGTGTGTGTGTGTGTGTGTGTGTGTGTGTGTGTGTGTATGTGTGTGTAAATTCTTCCCCAAAATGGCTTTTGAATAGTAGCCTTTGAAAAAAGAAAAATTTGGGACTGGAGCAGTGGTTCACTTGGTAAAGTACCTATTACATAAACAAAAGGTCCTGAGTTTGAATCCCCAGCATCAATATAAAAGCTGAGTATGGCAGCGTGCCTCTGTCATAATAGTGCTGGGTTTGGAGGACACAGGCAGATCTCAAGAGCTCATTGGCCAGTCATTCAAGCTGAATGGTTGAACTCCAAGTTCAGTAATAAATCTTGTCTCAAAAAGGAAGTTGAGGAGTGACAGGAGGGAAACTGATATCAACATCTGGCTTCCACATGCACAGGTGCCCACACATAACCACATGAACCCTTATGTACAATGCATGCACACACACCCGCACGCACATGCATGTGCACATACTGTAGGCTCAATGTTCCTCACCCAGAGCTCTTTATAAGGTATCACACAGAGACTGTGACTAGCAGTACTCCCTCTTTCCTTCAGAGTAAGCTGGGGGTCTAGAAAAAGTATCACATGTAGTCCTCTTTATGTATAACAAGTAGTCCTCGATGAAGTCAGGAGCCCTACTGGAGGTGTGTCTAGGATTACTTCCTTCAGCACCCCTGCCCACCCCCAACCACATGCCAAAAACCTAGAGCCATGTGATTGAAAGTGTGAGGCCCCAAACATCCAATAAACAGCCTTGGAAGGTGAGAGGCAACTCATTCCAACTTTGTGATGTCCCTAGAAACTGTGCTGATAAGAGAAAAACACTAAAGAATAAACGAGAGATCGGTGAGATAATGGGGAAGCAGAGGAGAGCGAGACAGCACTTTCGACTCTCCGGCTTGAGAAATGCATCATGCCAAGGAAGATAAATTGGAGAAACATGAGAAGGGAAAGAGATCTTGTCTCCGACTCGTGTATTTCTCTTTAAGCGAATGAGCAATAACACAGAAATAAGAGAGTGCAAAACGGAGCCGAGGGAGGGCTCCGCCAAAATCACACTTCCTAATCATCCCCAGCTTGGGCGGCATGCTCGCATGTTGTGCTGGAGCAGTCTTCTTGATTTTGAATTATGCATGTAATTCACCCTGATCAGTGTGTGGCCGGGGAGCCAAGAGCCATTTGCTAGTCAGAAACAAGTTCACTGGTCCTGTGTTGACGCCAGACTTCATCCTCCACATCACGGAGGCTCTCTTAAGCTTTGGATGGGGCTCAGAAACAGACAAAACTTGTGAGCCCAATTGTTTGGAGCCATCTTGACAAGTAACTTCTGACATGGGGTAATTTTCCTTTCATGCCAGGCTGCGGGCTGCTGAAAAAGCAGTCCCACATAGTCACATGGAAACAGTGAAGGGCACAGGTAGTCACTGGTCTGACCAAGGATCTGTAAGTGGGCAGCTGGCCTTCCTGCCCTGTCCTTCAATAGGACAAAGGAAGAGGAAGGGACATGAGGTAGCACCGGAAATGGAAATTAAGCAAGTGTAGCAAATAAATTAAGACAAGGAATACAATAGGGAGAAAATCAGGTCCGTGCCTGTTCTGTTTTTAACTAGTGGCTGAGTTTTCGCTCCAGTTGCAGACAGCTACCTCCTTCAGGGTACAGAGCACTATTCTGCAGGATACATTCACCACCATTGTTCAGTCTTCCTGACAGTAGAAAACTCACTAACTCCAGCTGGCAGGTCGTTCCTGCCAACTACAAGTGGTTTTCCTTGAGGTCAAGGTAAAAATCCCCAACATGAACAGTTTTGCACACAATCTTCGCAGCCTCAGGATTTGTCAAGCTGCTGCGTGCTGTGTGTTTGCCTGGGGATGGAATCCGTCATAATAGGAAGCTTCTTTGAGACAGTGATCTCCAGAGAAGCGGAGCTTTATGTTTCTGGAAGGTAGGTAGTAGATGGAGACAGGGAGAGAGGAGGGAAGAGGCAAGATCAATAGAGAATCTGAAACAAACAACACAACAGGAAACAAATCCTCTATTTCCTGTCTTGATTCTCCCATTTGTAAGCCCTGTGAATTTTGGCAATTTCTTAAAACAACTTTTCCTTGACTTTCTGGTTTGTTTGTTTGTTTCCTATAGAAATTGAAGCTAATAATGCCTGCCTTTTTCAATGGCAAGAGTTATAGATGATGGCATTCATTTTTTTTAAATAAGCAAGATAAAAGAGGGAGGGGAGGGGGGAGAGACAGAGAGACAGAAAGAATGTCTTCCCCAGCAGAGAGGATCATGCTTGCGGTCCTGTTTCTACAACCCCAGGTTCTAGCCTTACAAGAATCCAGAAAAGAACAAAGCACAAATGTATCATCTTAAGGAGATGCATGAGAATTTCCCTGCACATCGTTAATGTGTGCATTTCTTGTGACAATCGTGGCGTTCTTGGGGCATAAATGGCAGCTCAGTCAGCATGCCCTTGTACCTATATCAAAGACAGACAGTTGTGGCTTTGTTCTCAGTGTGACCCACTTGGGGCTGGGCTGATTGTTGATGGATATTATCATTTTTAATGTCAGTAAATAATGTGTTGTCAGATAAATGACCTGTTTCCTTTCTGCAGTAAAAAGCTCATTCATCAAGAAGGAGCTTGAGTGCTGGAGAAATCTCAGCCAGACCGAATGTTTCCGACTGTGCAGGATGGGAGATGTTTTATTAATCCTTCTTTCCCAAGCAGTTGGGTTCAATTCTAGACAGAGTTCTTTCTGGTGAATCAATGAACGTATATGCATTCTCCACTGGCCATGTTCCACTGACTGGAGGGAACGTAAGCTTTTTGTTTGTTTTAAGCTTGAAACCACGCTAGTACTCTCAAAGCATTTCTCAGCAAGCAACATGGGGAAGAGCTTCCTCTACATAATTTGGATTTATCTTAGCCAAGTTTTTTTGTTTTTTGTTTTTGTTTTTTTTTTGGTTTTTCGAGACAGGGTTTCTCTGTGTAGCTTTGCGCCTTTCCTGGAACTCGCTTTGGAGACCAGGCTGGCCTCAAACTCACAGAGATCCGCCTGCCTCTGCCTCCCGAGTGCTGGGATTAAAGGCGTGCGCCACCACGCCCGGCAAATGTGTAGCCCAGGCTGGCCTCGAACTTGTGATCCTCCTGCCTCCGCCTCCTTCAGCAAATCCTACCGGTGTGCGCCACCACCATCGGCTAGCCAAGTTCTTATTGTGAGGAATCATAATAGGATAAAACGCAGAATCAGAGCAGTGTGTTCTAATTGATTTGACTTGAGCAGCTTTGAGGGCCGCAAAGATTTAAAAAGTGGTAGAATCAAGTAAGTTCTAGTGAAGGGTTCATAACACGCCCCCATGGTCGCATATACCAGGCGGACACTTCTGCCTAGCCAATTCCAAGTCAGGATAGGCATTTCCGGGTCAGGGCGTCTCGTGTAACCAGGATCCGTGACGTTTCATGGCCATGTAAGCGCGCAATGTGACCATGTGATCTACGCACACGCGTGGAGTAGTGACGTGACCTGGCCACGCCCCCAGCTGGTTTTAAAGCAGAGCGCCATGTTCTGGGTTCCCTCTTCTCCACGCACGTGTCTCTCCCACAGGTCTGTGCACTCTCTATCCCTTTATCTCTAATAAAACTCTTATAAGTGGATTCTGTCGTGTTTCGTGACACTTCCTTGCAGGGTAAGAACACAACGCAGCTAAATAACTAACATCTAGAATCCTAGTCTTCAATGCCTGGGACCCGTGTGTGCTGGGTCCTTCTTAGGGTCACCACTGAAAAACCACAAATCTTATTTCAGCAGACGAGCCCCATGAACCCATTGTCTACTAAAAAGCCACCGCGTCACCTTCTGTGATGGCGGCATAATTAGTCAAGACAAATAAGGATAGTTTAATTCTGGGAGACCTTAGGTAGAGCAGCAATTACTCCTACTATGTTTTTCCTGCTGTAAGTGGATATATTTGAGACTGTTTCCTTAAAGCAAATAGCTGGAGTTTTCTAGGTCCATTCATGGACTCTTAAAGAACTTTGATTAGAACCTTCTTGGGCAATCACTTAATGCAAATATCTAAATTATTCTTTTATTAAACAGTTACGGCAGTGAGAGTTCAATAGTGGAGAATGTCTTGTAGGTCATGAAAGGAGCTTGCAGCTAAGAGACTAAGCATAAACAACGCATTTTACTAGGAAACAGTTACTTTGTCCAAATGTCCACTGAAGTCAATGACTTCTGAAAGTTATGTCAGTACATCTTTCTCAATCCCATCAAAGCAGAGATACATCTGGGACCCTGGAGCTATATCCAGAAGGGTCATCCCATCCTCCTGTTCTTCTGGAGTAAAGTTTGGGACACAACGACCCATGGGGCCAACTATAGCTTGTGCCTATTTTTTGTATGTTTGAGCCAGGAATGGCTCTTATACTTTTAAAATGTGCACATGCACACACGCGTGCAGACACACACACACACACACACACACACACACACACACACACATGCACGCACGCACACAATGAGAAATAAATGGGACTTCCAAAGCTGGAAGTACTTATTCTCTGTCTCTTTACAGGAAAAGTTTGTTGATCTGTGTTCTAGAACATTCAGATAAATACATTCTTTGGCTTTCTGTGTAGATCCCTTGGTATCTTTTCGCTTCATATTTTTTAAATATTTTTTTTTGTATGTGTATATGGGTGTTTCGGCTGAATTTATGTCTATGCACCATGTGTATGCCTGGTGTTGGGAGAGGGTGTTGTATCCCCTAGGATTGGAGTTATAGATGTTTGTTAGTCACCATGTGCATGTTGGAAATCAAACCTGGATCCTCTGAAAGAGCACCCAATACTCTTAACCACTAAGCCATCTCTTCAGCCCCCTGTATTTTATTTTTAGAATGAGTATTATAGATTGCAGGAAAAGAAAATATGAGAAGCAGTTTGAAAAGGTGCCTATTTGTGTATAATTTTGGAGATAGTCTTGTTTGCAGAAAGGACCCACTTGCTTGCGAATTATCCAGAGAATACTGAGCTGGCAGGTCCATTGTTATATCTTTCCACAGAACATTTGCTGACTTTTAGCTACAACATTTTCAATTGTATAATTTGCCACCAAAACTCACATCTCTTCCTTGAGCTACCAAATGCTCTGGAGCTCCAGAAAACCTTTGCTAAAGAGTTGATGCACCCTGTTACTGGGATCCTACCCAGGTTGTCCTGGGTGCACATGTTAGTTTGGGAGCCATGTTCAATGGGGACACAGAAAATGTGCCCTGTGGGTGAGCATGTGTGCTCTAATCCCCATGGCTTCAGCTCCCAGAGCTGAATGATGACTGGCTTCTGTTTCTTGGCTGCTACTGTTTTGAACAACTTTGCTCCAATGTTAGCATTGTTCTGGAACTGGTGGGGCTTTGGTTGTGATATTTGGTGGTCAGAATTTGATATCAAGTGGAAGTATTAGGCAGTTTGAGGATGAAGATAGCAAGAAAAGGGGAAAATTGTAGATTGACAAACTATACTGTTTCTGTGTGTCTCTATGAGAATACTGGTATATTTTTACTAAGAAATTTTCATCACCTTTAATTGGATGAAAAATTCAAATACAACAGAAGTTTTCTTAAGAAACTGTAACAAATAGTTGTGAAGGAACAGGGAAGTGGGAATTTATGTGTATCTTATTGAATCATATCTAATAGCATAAAATTATCTAGTTTCATATTCTTTCACACTTTTGCTTCACAATCTGAAATTGAAGTCTTACTTTTTCATTGTCTTTGGCATTCTAAAACATGTGAGAAACTTGTGCCTTAGACTCAATAACTATGACAGAAGAGAAGCAAACTGTTGTTCAAAAGGCATCCGGGTAACTTATTAGTTGTGGATAATGGGGAAGGGAGGGAAGAGCAAAACCAAGGTTGGAATGGGAGAACCTGATTCAGGGCACCTCTATTCCAGGGTGTTAAGAAGTACTGCCAAGCACTCCTTTTCCTGGGGGTCGTTCCTTCCAGCTGTGCCCATGGTCGCTCTAAAGTGGTTGACTGCATCAAAACAGTTACTGATAAATTTTGTTTAAACTAAAATCTAGATCTTATTGTGATTAAACATTCCTCACTGTGTTTAGTCCCTAAAAGATAATTAATCGTTTAACCACGATATATCTGCCGGAATCCATTCTGATCTCTGTTTTCTGAGGGCAGCTGCCCAAGGGCTCTTTCAGCCATGGACTTCAGAGCATCCCAAGATGGAGTTGACTTTTGTAGATGACTGTGCCTTTTTCTCTTGTTCCTTCTTGTAGGTCTTCTCATGTCTACCCACTGGTTAGATGCTCTGTTAATACCAAACCATCTGTTAGGGCAGCTAGAAGGTGGCTCTAGGGTAGATGTCAGTCTTCTCGAGGAACAAGGACATGAGGCTGTTTTCTTAAGGACGTACCTCAGTGGTCTTCTGGGAAGAAACAGGAGAAAGACTGGGCATTAACCTCTGTGGCAGGATCTTGATGGAGGACTGCTCACAGCCAGAAGCTTCTCTAGAGTCATAGTTGTCCAAATAGAATGAGTTCCAGAGAGGAGAGAGGTGGCTCAGTGGTCAAGAGCACTGACTGATGTTCCTAAGGACCTGGGTTCAATTCCCAGCCATCTGGGGTTCCATCATGCCAGAAATAAAAAGTCAAATCATACTGCATCCTAGTTTGTTGAGCAGAACTGATAGGCTCTAACGAATGGTGGTCAATGGGAGAAGGAGTCTACACTGCCATTTGCGGGGAAGGTCTGGTCTTCTAATATGAGGCCAGTCCATGCATTTGAAGATGTTTAGCCTTGTATTCGTATTCACTGAGCACAAGGAGTGCCCCCATAGCCACTGGACAGACACAGCAAAGTGCTTCACACATTTCCAGGTACTTTGTAGTGAAAAACAAAAGCAAACAAAATAACACCTGTTGGAAGTTCCTCTATGATCTTAGCCCTGGCTGACAGCCATTTTGCAGGGGCATCTTCTGTAACCTGTTCCTGGGAATATCTAGAGGAAAATCCAGAAATTAAAACAGCATATTGGATTGTAGACTGAACCATTTGTTTGAAAGACTCTAGTCCCTACCCCAGTTGAAGATTGTTTTCTTAATGTCCAGAGTCAGTAGATACTGGGGCTACCTACATAAGAACACTATCCTTACCAAAGAGTCCAGGAAAATATGGGCTAGCCTAATCAACAGAATGGCATCCAACTCATCTAACTTTCTGCGCAGTCGAAGGATACCTTTGCTGAGCAGTCTGTGGTTGAGTGGGAGGAGTTGCCTGGCTCTCTTGCCTCACTTCACCTTTAGGTGATGCTGTCTTTGGGGCTTTCACAAAGGAAAAGGAAAAGGGGCCTCCATTCTCCTGCTTCCAGAGTGTGGATCATGGCTATGGACAGCCTCTCCACTACCCACTGCTCTGGTCTTCATTCCCATACATGTCAACAAGGGAGAAGAGACAAGAAGAAGAATTCCCATTGTTATCACCGTCAAAGAGTTCTGGAGTCAGTGGGTCATTTTTCTAGAAGTCTCCCATGATCCTCAGGGCATGGAACAAAATCTCTACAAGAAGGTGCTGTGGGTGGGGGAGGCTCATTCTTGTTCCAAGCCATGATGTAATAGCATGGACTCAGTTAACACTCCTGCCTTGCACAGTTTAGAAACCAGACAGTATGAAAAAAAAAATAGTTGTCAAATATGGGAGAAGAAACAGGACAGGTCCCAGAGGGAACAAACAGAGTGAGTCCCACAGCTGCCCAGCCTGCTGTCTAGAAAATCTACCCAGGCCACAGTGTGGGATGGCATACCCAAACAGAATGGCTGGTTCAACTGAGCTGAAAAACTCAGGGAGGCCAAAGTAGTTAGGACTCTCAGAGATGAAGGAAGAATTGGTGGCGTGGGGCAGCTGCATGAGTGGAAACCTCTGAGACCTTGATAAAGGGCTCACCTTGTCCTCGCAGTGAACTTAACGATAGAGCATGCTGTGAGAAGCTTCTGGAAGCTGGGGGAACCTGTGAAAGAAGCAGGTGGAGCAAGCATGGAAGCTCTGTTTTCTCAGCAGCTGGAGCGGAGAGACCAGGGTCCACAGGGCATCTTAGAGGCATACTCAGAGGAGGATTGCCTCAGTAGGAGAGCAAAGTCAAGACCCCACTGTCCTGTCTAATAAAACTTGAAGACGAGTTTTCAGGGGAGCAAACTGTTTACAAGTATCCTGTGTCTCAGGAAAAAAAAAAATCACTTTCAAAAACATTGAAATGAATAAAAAAAAAAATCCCCTTGCAGTGTCAAATTCACAATATCTCTTGTCCAAAGAAATATAAGAAATATGATCCATTATGGTGATAAAAACTGATCAGTAGAAATAGTCACAGAACAATTGGTAATGACAGATGTGAAAATAGTGGTTACATCAGTTTGCTAGAAAGTAAAGGTCAATGAGGGAGAAGTTGAGAAAGAAGGCAGAGAAAGGATCTGTGGACTCCGAGCCCAAGGAGACTTCTAGAGGTGAAACCTGTGACATCGAGATACAAAACTACACTGGGTGGCGTTTGCAGAGGTAACACCAGCAGAAGGAGAGATCGACGGACCTGAAGGGGTAAAGGTAGAGACTACACAAAGTGAATCGGGTGGGGGTAGGGGTGGGGGGGGCGTGGGGCGTGTAGGAAGTGAACAGAGACTCAGAGTGATGTGATAACTTCAGGTAAATGAATGTGCTTGTAGTTGGAGTTCCAAAGTTACCAGGAGGGAGAGAAAAAAATACAGTCATGAGTGAGTGAGAATAAAGGGAGGCAAGCAAGAAAAGTCCATGGAAACAGAACCTGGTCCCTTGAGAAGATGAAGAAAATCAATAGGCCCCTCTCGGACTAATGAGGAAAATACAGAAGGAGGCACAGAGTGCTGATATTGGGAATGAAGGGCGAAGCGTCCCTGAGGGTGAAAGTGTGATGGGAAATGCCATGAATAACCGATGCCAATGTGTGATAACTTGGATGAAATATGTCCTTCAAAGACATATGAACTGTCATGTGAAAAGGAAATACACGAAGTCAGTAACCACATGACATTTCACAAAATGGAGTTTAGAATTTTTTCCCAAAGGAAAAAAAAAAAAATCAGATCTCAGTTGGATTGGCCAGTGAACTCTACCAAAGGCTTAAGGCTCAAAGACACCGCATTGTGGGGCATCTTCCAGCAGGTAACTCTGTTTGGTGTTAGAGTTCTAAAGTTGTCAACATGTAATAAACCCGCAAGCAGATGCCAGTGAGACAGAGAAAAGAAGAAGCAGACCCCAAGGCCCACTGGAAGGAAATAAAGAGCTGACTCCAAGCTGTCTAAGCTTTTCTAGAAAACTGAAGAGTGAACACTCCTCCATCATGCTATAGAGTATCCGCACTGTGAGCCAATGACTCTCACAAGCAAAGATGCAAGAGTTCTTTAAAGATTTTTTTGTTGCAAACCAAATCCAAAGACATGTAGAACTGAAAATGTACCCTGACCATATGGACTATTTCTAGGGATACAAAGTTATTTGAAGGGTGGTCAAGGACTCTTGAGCAAAAAGAAGCATTTTCTCTCTAGCATATGCTCATTCTTGAAGAACCTTAGCCTGCCTTCTCATAGACAGGAATCTGTTAATGATCAAAAAAGACCTACTTGTTCTTATGGCCTCATACTTGTCACCTGCAGGGTGCCATCAGTCTTGGGGAAAGTGGGAAGAGCATGGGTTTTGGAGCCACAGAAACCTCAGTTCAAATCCAGGTTTCATTATTTAGGAGGCAAATTATGTAGTAGCTTCAGGCCTTAAAGGTGCGCTGGAGATTTGGATTTTTCTGAGCCTTAGTGGTAAAATAAGTAAGGCCAGAGACAAGCAGCCAGCACACGGTGTGTTGGGGGTGGGTCGTCACTCTCCTTGTGACTTTAACACATGGTGCATGTCAGTGGTGGCTCCTGGGCTGGGGAGGTGGCGCGGTCAGAAAATAACTTGTGGCACAAGCATGAAGCCTTGGGATCATATTCCTAGCACCCGCATAAAAAGAATGGGACAGGGAGACGAAGACAGGAGAATCCTGGGACTCGCTGGCCAGGTCATTGAGCCAAATCAGCAAGCTCCAGGTTCACTGAGAGACCTGGTCTCCAAAATAAACAGCAACTGAGAAAGACAACCAACAGCAACGTTTTGTCTTGCCTTTCTGGTCACACACACACACACACACACACACACACACACACACACACACACAAGCAAAAACAGAAACGGGGACAAAGAATTATGGCCCTCACTACCAGTTCTATCCTGTTCTGCCTTGTAAGACCTTGTCTCGTTACCTAGTCTGTGAAATAAGATTGCCCATGCTACCTGTCCCCATAGGAGTTCACATGAGGTCTCTTTGAGTTAATACTTGCCCAGCTCTTGAAGCAGTGTCTGGCACACTTCCAAGTAAGGGCTCCACATTCATTCACTGCTATGATTAAAGCGATCACTGTTGCTTCAGCCTCTAGTGTGGCTGTGCGTGCTGACAGGCCAGCTAAGGCCCTGCCATCCTAGTAAGAAAGAGTTGCCAACCCAGGGTGGATACCGGCTAACACAGTCACTGAGCTCATCAGTTCATTCAGCCTCCGGGCTTTGTTTGGGGGTCTTTGAACTCAAACCTGCTACCTGACTGAGGAGGCAACTATGACTAGCCGCACCTGGGGGGTGGAGGCAGGAGAAGCCTTGGGGGTAAGAGGGACAGGAGCAGGCAGGCCCTGACAATAATCTCTGTCAGAGACAGGAATATTATGTAGAGACCTGTCTGCTGTCGGATCTTCCTGGATGGTAATGTGATGAGGTGTGAATGGAGACCTGGGCTATAATTGAGAACCATGTGGTCCTGTCAGCAGGTGATGGCCTCTGAATGGCAGCGTGACAGAGAGCAGAAACAGGACCACAGAGATGGGTGGTGTGCGGATTTCTACTGAGCGGAGCCTGAGGTGGGCCCAGGGAGGCCTGCCAGACAGTGGGCTGCATGCCCCTGATTTCTTTCAGCACGGCCTATTTTGCCATTCATAACCTCTTGCTATTAAGCAGACCGAAGAGCTCATATCCTGTGGACAGATGATAGATATGTCAGATCTCTGAAAAATTGTTTGTCTTGCACAGGTGCATGGGCCTCCTTCTGAAGCAGGCAGGTCACGTGACACTTTTCAACACTCTCTCCTGTCCCAGCTTGGCATCCAGCGTCTATCAAAAGGGAAATCTTTCACATGCAATTATGGCAGAAAATAAAGGTGATGAAGTGTTGTGTACCAAGAAGGGGGGAGATCAAAGGGCAGGAATGAAAAGTGATTGTGCTGGAAGGGTAGCTTTACCTCCATAAGTTGTGGGGGACGCTGCGGTGCCCCATGCCGCTTGGAGGCTGCTTCACAGGCGCACTGTAGGGCACTTGGAGAAGGGATGTCTGCCGCTGTCATAGGCACGACTCTCCTGAAATTGTCAGTGGCTGGAATTCTCTGTAGTCCAAGTAGCACACACGTATAGATAGCCAAGTAAAGCTAAGGCATCTCTTTCCCATGCACTTCACAGAGGATAGTTCACCCACCATCATCAGATTAGTACTGTTTGATCTGAGAGTCTAATTTTCATGGCAGAAGGCTTAGATACCCAAAGACCTTTCCTTCCTTCCTTCCTTCCTTCCTTCCTTCCTTCCTTCCTTCCTTCCTTCCTTCCTTCCTCTCGTTATGGAGCCCTTTGAAGTCAAGGGAATAAAAAAAACAGAGTTTGTTCAAATGAGTCTACTTGTCATCCAGACCTTCATAGTAACATGAGTGCCTTGGTGAGTTGCTCAGAGAAGGGTACATATGTGTGGATAGTATGTTCAGGCAAGTGTCTCAGGCTTCTATGCTCATTAGTAGAAGAGTGTGTACATCCCAAAGCAAGTGGAGTCCCAGGTTGCTAAACTACTCCTAATGCTTTCCAGC
The DNA here is from genome assembly GCF_004664715.2 of Peromyscus leucopus. Taxonomy (NCBI): domain Eukaryota; kingdom Metazoa; phylum Chordata; class Mammalia; order Rodentia; family Cricetidae; genus Peromyscus; species Peromyscus leucopus. The sequence continues at coordinate 80,272,932 of NC_051070.1, read as the reverse complement.
CTCATATCTATCTTTGTGGTACCCTTTCTGTTTGGAAAAGAATTTCTCTCCATGCTAAATACATTTGCTAGTGACTACTGTAATCTTGACAGTATAACAGTAACATTTTCAGTCCCAGAAAATGGCTGGTTAGGTCAGCTAAGCAGGGACTTGAGGTTTTTGTATCCAATCCATTACTTGGAAATATTCAAAGCAAAGCCAACAATTTTCAACGGATGCAGACAGATCTATTTGAATTGGTCAAAACCAAAAATAAAACCAGGAGAAAGAGCTCTTAATTATAGATTACTGGAAACTAAATCTGAATATTTGTACTTATTTCAGTAATGTTTGACTATGGTAATCCAAAGGAAGCTGAATTTTGCCAAATGCATTCTTGAGTTCTTGATTTAATGGACAATTAAGTATAATTTATCAAGTATTGTAAATAGTGCCTTGGTTATCTGTAAATGGCTGTTTTCTAAGTTAGTTTGAAATTCTCCCTATTTTCTCAGCCTCGATGCTAAGTATATGTGCTGCTCTGTTGATTTTTGTGTTCCTCTGACCAAATATGTAGAACAAACAAGTTCAAGGAAGGAAAAACTTGTTCTGGTTCAAGGTTTCAGAGGTATCAATCTTTTACATCAAGGAAGCTATGACAGAGAGAACATTTCAAATCATCATGACCAGAAAACTGAGAGAATGGGATACAAGAAGAAAGCAGGAAAAACTACAGTCCCTCAGGCTCCCAATGACCTACTTACTCCATTTGGCTTTGCCTCATGGAGGCACCCCACAGTCCCATCATATCAAGAATTTATTAAAGCATTGATCTATTCTTTAGGTCAGAGCCTTTGTGATCTTGACTTCTTTGGAAACACGCCCACAGACCCAGCTTTGCACTGGATCTTCGTCAATCCAGTCTCAAGTTGGCAATTAAAATTAACCTATATGGGGGTAAGCAGCGGAAGAGATGGTTCAGCAGTTAAGAGTACTTGTTGCTGTTGAAGAGGACCCAGGTTTGAGTCCCCGCATCAACACAGTTTTTTACAACCATCCATAACTCTAGGGGATCCACAGTCCTCCTCTGACTTCTGCAGGTACCAGGCATGCACATGGTGAATATACATACACACAGGCAAAATACTCCTACATATAAAATAAAGAAATCTAAAAGTAAATTAACCAACATGGTAACACATTTGTGTTTTTGCTAGTATGATGGGAATTGAGAGCTTGCCAGATTTAACATCGTAAAGGATGAGAAAACAGGGACGGGGAACCAGCATTTGTTGACTGTCTGCTACCCTCCATATTCTCACGTAGAGAGAGGTGAAACCATTTTCCAGATCTGTAGTAAAGCCCAACAACTGGAGGTTGTCTATGGGATGGAGCTACTGCGGTACCCCTCATTTATCTAGCTAGCCTCTAAGTTATAATCTGTTGTCCTCAATCTCCCATACCACTTCTTTCTCTATGCCAGTCTGACAGTGGCCTTCCTATCTCTACCCAGGAACCACGGGTCTCATGTGCCCAGATACAAATGCACGTGTCTCCTCTAGCAAGAGTAATAGAGATTGCATGAGGAGGGGATGCTATCTAATCCCAGAGCAATGGGAGCACACGGGGAGTGGGCCTTGCATACCTACCTCTCCACAGCTCTCATGGATCAGGTTAGAAGTTGAAAAGGATGTTCACAAAAGAGCATTCAGTGAGTCTTGACAATCTGTGATTCTTAGAGAAAACATTATGGTGGGCCAGAGAGACCATGCTGAGGACTGCCCCGACTGCAGCTTGAGTGGACTGGGATGGGAAAGGCAATCATGAAGCCTTCAAGGTACAGATGGTCACCTCGGTTGGTTTAAATGCTGTGGGCCTTTTAAGTTCCTCCCAGTGTTTTTTATTGTGTCTTGGCAAGCACGATACATGACTATAATAGGGTAAACAATCTCTGGGACATTTTTACTCAGTCCTTGGGCAAGAAATAAGTCCTTAGACTAGAACGTTGTTTGGGGAGAAAACAGTCTTAGAGAAGATTGATGCCAAAGGGGGAAGAAAGAGAGCTACCAGAAGCCAAGAACCGTTCCAGAAAGTGCCAGACAGTTGGGCAAGGAGGTCCTGCAAAGTCTTGGAAGCTGTGGTCAGAGGCACAGCCCCCCTGCCCCCAGTTATGCTCAAGGCCAACTCTACTTAGTAAGTGTCATGAGATCAGCTTGCTCCCTTCAAAGGGTCTGGTCTACCAGAAGACCAAAACAATCTCCCCCTCTGTGACAACCTGGCCTTGCAGCTGTCAGCACAACGGAACCAGGAAAAGCTGCTTATACAAGTGGGAACTTGTTCCTTGTCTCTTGTTTGAGAAATGCCCAGTGACACTTGCTGAGGAAAGCCTTGTTCCAGCGCTCTGTGCTCTTTTCTGCAGATGGGAAGCACTTTCGAAACAACATCATTTGTGGGCAAAATGAGCCCCTGAGTGGTGCTCACCAGATCTGTGCACAGGAGAAGCCAGCTCGGCTGCTGAGCACAATGACTAGCAGCATGGAGGATTTGCAGGTCGTGGCTTTAGACTTTTAAGAGCTGTTGATTGAAGACTTCATTGAAACCAGCCTGTGTGTTCTCACCCTCCCCATTTCCTTTTCCATTTGATCCAAGGACTGCTGTTCACTGGTGGAGAATGGAGTTGATGGCTGATTGAAAACAATGTTTCTGCAACTTAGATTGCTCAAAGAGAGTGTGGGAAGGGGTCCCGTAAGGGAGAAAATGTAGGGAAATAACAGACATGTCTCTTCTGCTCTCGAGACCTGAAAGTAAGTCTCTGGCCCAATGAGAATACGAGCGAACTGAGTCATAGAGTGGAGGACTTTGCCTAAGGTCCTGTATCTGGCCAATGGGCAATATATGAGCGATCATCTGGGGCACTTCTGGTCTGTAAATTATAGTTTAAAAAAATACACAGGCATATGGGAGCAGGGTGGCTGGGGTGATTAGGAGACACATGTGGATGCTTTGTAAGAGTCCAGGGCTGTTTTGTCAACAAGAAAGAAACTGCTCCCAGGGATCATAAAAAATGATCTTCAAGTAACTAAAAGGCCACTCTAAAGTGTGTGAAGATTTATTCTTTGTGATTTCAGGCAGTGCCGTTAGTGCCTGTAGTTGTAGTTGCATGGAGACTGAACTTGACTCGGTGTGAGGAAAATGGTGAGTTGGCCTCCATTAGGGCCTGGTACCTGACAGTGGGCTAAGGGTAGTGCATCAGAGGAAGTCACTGTTGCTGGAAAACTATGTTCAATGGGCTTTCTGCAAGAGAGTGTCCTTGGCAAAGCCAAGGTGACCATGAAGCATGCTATCACAGTGTGCTCACTGAACAGAGGAGTAGAACTCCTTACGTCCTTAAGATACCTAAGCTTCAAAAAGCACGAGGATCCTCAGCACTGTGTTGATGGAGAACTGTTGTGGGCCTTGGGACCCTTAGCCTCAGTTCCTGCAGAGCCCAGACAGGAGAGATTTGCTTTGAGGGGAGGGGACAGCTGTTCCGTGGATACAGTTTAGGATGCAAGTTTTGTTGCTTTTGTTCCAGAGTAGACCTGGTAACAGGAAACATTAAAACCTGACCCATGGCTGAGATTCCCACTGTTCTCAAAGTAATAACTCAGTGCTCAGAAGACTTGTCTGTGAGAGGAGGGGCAAGGCCAAAGTTTTGGTGGAAACCTTAAATGGGATCTCTACAGGCATGTGTGGATGTAAGGACCACTTTCAAGAGGATTCCAGGCACCAGAAACTCTTGCTCCCAGATGAGTCTGATGCAATGGAGTCCCTTCTCATGTCTCCCCCATTCCCTCTGTTTCCTTACAGTGGCATGCTCTTCCCAGCCCTTGGCCTCACCAACAGGGCTGTATGTTAAGATATAGACTGTTGGCTCTGCCTTGTTACATCATTAATCTGTGTCTTATTTGGAATCTTTGATTGAATCATCTTCCAGAAAACTCTGTCTAGCATTATCATCCTACCATGGAGTCTCCTTCCTCTGAGTTCAGGGGTAAAAGACAGGAGATATAAGCCTGTCACGATATTAGCTTCCCTTTTGGGTTGGTCTAAGAGTGTAACTATAAAGGCCCCCAAACTCATATTCCCCTTTGACCTCTACTGTTGCCATCGTACTCTCGTCTAGAAGGAACTGAGTCCCCAAGACACCCACCTGTAGCAGAAACACAGCCTCCAAATCCCTCTACCTCTTTGTAGAATTTCACAGCATGTATTTCTCAAGGGCCTACTGACCTCTCCCAGGCTGGTAAAGCCTTGTACTCATGCTTGCTGAGTCACTCAGACTGTGTTCCCAGGGCGCTCACTGGCTTTGTTGATAGCTTTGCTGATGTTCTGTCCCAGGATCTCATTTAGCTTTGAGGTGTCTGACTCATCCTCAATACACCCAAGTTACCTACCCCCTGAAGGCATCACCCGTGTTTGTTGACTCAACTGTCAAACATCCCATCTAAGTTGCTCATGACAATGAGAAAACACGCCGTATTTTCCCCCTTAGGTATTATTTGTGGCCTTGTAAATCTGAGTGGGGGAGAGTTAAGTTTATATGATGACACTCTTGAATGTCCCTTCTTGAAGAATGTTTATGCTGGGGAACAGCAGAGTATGTGCCTGCTCTACTAGGATCCAGGACATGAGATCAGGCCCGTGGCCAGAGATGCAGAGTTCTTAATCTTTGCTCCTGATGGAACTAGCCAATTCAGTTAGAAGCATCTGCTCAGTTC